>NC_068308.1:2923845-3201808 GCF_025860055.1 Xyrauchen texanus | reverse complement strand
CTACATATATAGCAAAATTACAATTAATGTCTTAAGTTAAACTTCTTTTAAGGAGGAAAATATTACGGAGTGCACCTTTAAGAACGATATAGAGACCATCCAAATTAAGTTTGAGCTGCATTGGAAATAGGGATGTGCATATCCATAACTGAGGCTGATGCAATACGCATCTTGATGCATAGTCAATGATACGATACATTAAAGATACATATGAAGCAGCTACCGATACGATTTACCCCTATTACAATGCAGTGCGATCCGATTTTGATTCAACAACATGATTCAATGCAATATGATGCTATGGAAAAAAATATGATGCTATGGAATTCAATATGGTACAGATAGTTCGCTTTTATTTCTTTTTTTCAGACAGACAACAAATCATAAATTAACTTAAGTGCCTTCTGACTTTTAATGCATGGCTCTTTCACAAACAGGTCTTTGCAGTTCCAAAAAAAAAAAAAAAGATTAAATACAAACAGACGTTCTTTTCCTGTTTTGTCTCCAGTTACACATTTATCAATGAAACAATAAGGATGCTCAGGTATAAACAATGAAGAAATGTTCTGTAACTTGGCAGGTGTGGAGGGGGTATTAGAAGCCCTCGTTCTCTGTAACGCTGAATATCTTTACAAATAAAAAAAGGCGATCATGTTGGGGAGTGAAAAAAGTGTGATCGTTTGCGCACCCAGCGTCCTGATAATGGTACCGCAGCGGCTAGTAGCTACAGCTGAATCCGAAGGCGAGGGAGGCAGACGCCTAAGCGGCGCTTTGAGTGTGTTGTTAAATTAGTGGTACTGCCTGTATATTTTATAGCGGCACGACATATTTTACAAATTGCATGGGTTTCATAAAAATGTTCATCTAGCTTAAAAAACCTAAAGTGTTTAAATCGATGCATCACATAGTTTACTTTTATGCCGGTGAGAATCTGTGAATCTTACCATCCCTAATTGGAAAATCGATATTTTTACACTGTCCTAGCTTAGATCACTCCACTTGCATGTATCTACAAGAAGACACAAACATACTCACATTCATCATAAAACCCATATATCCGGTTGATGGAGGCACATTCATGGTTTCCTCTGAGAAGAAAGAAGTTCTCTGGATATTTGACCTTGTAGGCGAGCAGCAGGCAGATGGTCTCCAGCGACTGTTTGCCTCGGTCTACATAATCTCCCAGGAACAGGTAGTTACTCTCTGGAGGATATCCTCCATACTCAAAGAGCCTGAGTAAGTCGTAGTACTGACCATGAACATCGCCTGAAGAAAAAAAAAAAAGAGACCATCTTGAGTTAGTTCATATGAAATCAGCCTAAAAAAAACATGCATTTAAAATACAGAATGAAGAGTCCGCGTAAGGTTTGGCAGAACTTTACCGCAGATCTTGAGTGGCGCCTCCAGCTCCAGCAGTATCGGCTGACTGAGGAAGATTTCCCGAGATTTCAGACACAATCCTCGGATTTCGTTCTCCGTTAACTGAACGTTTTTCCCAGGCCTGGAGCCCTTCACTAAAAAAAGAACAAAATCAAATATACGAATACATAAGTTATTCTTAGCGGTTAAATATAAGGATTATTCAACCTAACTTAATCCACACAAAAAAAGTGACCATTTACAGACCAAACCCATTAGTACGCTCTTTTAATTCTGATGAAGTGTGTTTAATATAAATGCATTATCGTGTCTTGCATTTCTCGTGATGGCGTTCAATCTGGTCACGTGTTCGAATGTGATGTGTCTCCACTGATCTTCTTTGTCAAATCTTCATCTCTGAATAGAACATGGACGCGTTCCAAAGCGTTCTAACAGTGTATGAGCTTTATTATCAAACAATAAGATGATATGTACAGCTATTGCATCAGATATGTACGATAATGCAGCGATTTCAGGAAATTAATTCCGATTAATTTAAAACAATCTAAGATAATAGGTTATTAGTACCGTTGATTAATATAATTATTAGTTAAGTTATTTAATAGAAAACCATATAGTTAGTGAGAAAGTATAGGTTTTTTTTTACCCTCCAAAAGGCGCTGAATGATCGAGTCGATGTTTAATTTGTCCGATTCAGCCATTTTGTCGCTTGCTGGAGATTAGCCGGCTTAAAGCCAGGAAACGAGACGAGAATCCGCCCAACACAAACACACGACAATTACTTTAAAAATCTCCTATGTACAAAACTTTCACGCTGCTGGTAGTATTCCTGAGTTTATATTAAGGTTATATTGCCACAAATGGTCCTTTAGTAGTTCGTTGTGTGAGGTAAACTCGCACCGCGAGCGCCAACCGTTGTAGGAAACACTAAAAGGGCGGGGCATACACGGAAGCGCGTGTCTGATTGGGTGTTTTCAGCTCATGACGAGCGCCTGAAATCTCCCACTCGAACAGCCGATTGGATATTCTTCGCGTCACTCATTTTCTATTTTTTTCAATGGTTAGGATCGTGTTTATAAACGCATTTAAACCAAACCTTTCTCGTATGAAATCAAACTAAGATGTAAATCCAAGTCACTGGACCATCTTCGTCTTGTTACCGGTGTAAAACTTACATTTTCTTAGGTTTATTGTTTATTCACTTCATTAACACCGATTTTGAAGTTAGCAATACATTGATAGGTAAATAGATAGGCACCAATCAATATATTAAGACACGAAAGTCCAAAATTAACCTAACGTTTAATCTTTAAAATATACAATCTATTCGTTCATTCAGACTACGGAAGTAAGCGAAAATATTTGCAGAGATGTTACTATATTTTGTCATAACAACCTCCGCGCTTTTACAGTAGGAGAGAGCGTAACGGTCAACTAGCGTGTTACGACAGTAAGTCACCGTTTGCGGATACCATACAAAAGAATGGGGAAAGCCGTAAACTGACACCTAATAGTCGCAGAATCGTTCTTGGCTGCCCTTATAAAACAAATATTTTATCGTAGTAAACTCCTCAAATAGTTCGATATAAATAGATTTTTTTGTGTAAAATATGTTCATTATTGTCGTAAATGGGGTTAATTTATTAAGTTATGAACTGTTTCCTCACAAAAGCAGTTTATTCAGCGTCGGGGAGCATCTCTTCCATAGACATCCATTGAAAAAGAACGGTCTCTTGTCTCCTCGCCAGTGTACCGCCCATAGAATGTCTATGGGACCGCTTCGCTATGCTATTCTATGTTAACCTTGTAGGCCCTTTCTCAAGACGGGCTCTGATATTTGTCCTAGAAGAATGACGCAATTAGACAGAGACCGCTTGAACCGTGTGATTCATTCCAAAGTGAGGGAATGTGACAAGACTGACAACGCTGAGACTCACCAAAATCGACGATTAAATGGATTAAGACAGTAAAAAAATGAAATATGTATTTTGTATTTGAATAGCTGAACCGGTTTGAACATGAAGTTGGTTAATAAAGACATCGAGAAGGATAATGCCGGGTGAGTGTTTGAGAACACATGGACTGTGTGTGAAAACATATTGAGCTGCCTACTTAAATGGCACTTTTAGTGCATTATAGGTGCGTTCCGAGTCAGCTGACCCATACCATAGGAAAAATTGTATCAGATCATAGTACCACGGTACTTTGGTGTATACCGTGGTACTGAATGATTACCATAGTCATGTACCATTATTTAACATGGCACTCCTTGGTGTTTCATAGTGGTAATTGTCCTAAATCCCTGGTATGACCATAGTACTATGTCAATATCATAGTGGCGCTGACTTTTACTAAAAATATAATCATAAATATGAATAGCAAAAAGGTGCCAGCAATGACAAAAACCATACCAACAGTATACACTATAAAGATAAACAGACTTTAATGATCCTGTGGACACTGACACAATTCGTTTCTTCCTTTGGTAGCCATGTTTGTCTATGTCTGCCCTTTTCTATGGTTAACAGTGACTAAATAGAGATGTCAGGTTTTGGGACACAGAGCTAGTGTCAGCAGAGTGGTTTGTTGGAGCTTTCTGCCATGATGGCTTTATCATGAAACAGGGACTGTTATTTTCTAAACATGCTCACTATATGGATCTGGACATAATCTAATGGCTGGTACTATTATTAAACTAACGAGTGTGTTATGTGTAAAGCAGCTTTACAGTGATGTACTATTTAATTAGCCTACTACTCTCATTTGATTAAGCAGTATCTAATAAAGTAGTATATATGTCTCCAGTTACAGTGGCAAGAAAAAGTATGTGATCCCTTAGTTGGAATTACCTGTTTTTCTGCTTTAATTGGTCATATAATGTGATCTCATCTTAATTAAAGTATAGACAAAGCACAATGTGATTAAGTTAAGAACACACAAATAATTATAATCTTTAATGTCTTTATTGAACACATCCCTTTAAAGTTTAACAATGCTGTGGAATAAGCAAGAGAGCCTCTAGGCTAAAGATGTCCAAAAAGGTAATTAAAGGCAGGAGTTGGCAAACCTGGAATCTGATTAATGAAACGAGATTGGAGGTGTGTGTTAGAGCTATTTTGACTTTTATTTTTTCTTTCTCGTATGAGCTTAACATGCAGAAAGACACAGTTATATTGTCACAGTCAGGTGCCTCAGCCAGTCATGGCTGACATCATCCAAATCGGTGAAGATGTTGGGGCACCTGAAGCGGGAGCAGGAATATAGAATGTGGTCGGCCGTCTGCTCCTTGTCGTCGCCGCATTCGCAGATTGGGTCATCCGTGAGACACCACTTGTATGGGGTGTCCCGGAAACGGCCTTGTCAAGTTCTTAGTCGGTTCAGCTTGACCTAGGCTTGTCTGGGTAGGTCATTTCCAGCGGGTTTGTTTGATACTTTATCGATAAACTTTTTGTTAGTCCAATTGGTGCCATTGTCATTATTTGCTTCTTTCATTAGGCGCCTCATTGTGTTAGAAGGCATCGTGCAGCAGGTGGTTGGGGTCATCCAAGGCTTTCAGTGCAAGGTTGATGCAACTTGCTTCTCTGCAAAGATTTGGTGGAGAGATGTCACTGAGTATCGTTAGCAGCTCAGTGGGCATAGATCCAATGCACCCGGTGATAATGCGTGCGTTGTTGTTCAGGGCTGTGTCTACCTTTGTGTTTCTGCTGTTGTGCCAGGCAGGAGAGCTGTTCTCAGCTACCTAGAAGGTTAGAGAAAGCACAGAGGTGCGTAATGCTGTGAAATTCGCACCCCAGCTAATGCCAGCTAGTCTTCACAGGAGGTTGTGTCTTGCTTGGATTTTAGTGCTGTTTGAAGGTCAATGAGTGGTCAAGAACATCCTAGATATTTCTGGCTTTTCTCAAATGGGATAGTTTTGTCTTAGCACTTGACGTTGTTTGTTATGTTAGCAAGGCGATTGGCAAGGTGGAAAAAGCAGCTCACTGTCTTGGTGATGCTGACTTTTAACCTTCAATCTTTGCAGTTCTAGGAAGTTTGCCAAAGATCACCTTGACACTCCACAATGCTACTGGGAAAATGTTTTGTGGAATGATGAAACTATGGTTGAATTGTTTGGGAAGAACACACAACGTAAAAAGGGCACATCATCCCAACGAGGAAGTACGGTGGAGGGAGCATCATGATTTGTGGCTGCTTTGCTGCTTGTTCTTCAGTAGAAGTTGGTTGATGCAGCTGGTCAATGACCCTAAACACTTAAGTAAATCCACTACAGGATGACTTTAAAAAAAGAAAGTCCACCTTTTGGAGTGGCGCAGTCAGAGCCCAGACTTTAACCCAATAGAGATGCTGTGGAATGACCTCAAGAGAGCCGTTCACACCAGACATCCTAAGATGTCTGGTGTGAACGTTGTGCAGGTCTAATCTACGCCTACTAGAAATGCTTGGTTGAGGTTATTGCTGCCAAAGGAGGATCGACCATTAAATACAAGGGTTCACTTACTTTTTCCACAGCACTGGGAATGTTTAATGGGATGTGTTCAATAAAGATATGAAAGATTATAATTGTTTGTGTGTTAGTTTAAGTACATTGTGTTTGTCTATATTTGTGACTTAAATGAAGATGAGATCACATTTTAAGATCAATTAATGCAGAAAACCAGCTGATTTCAAAGTGTTCACATTTTCTTGCCACTGTATGTCTATCTCACTCATCTAATTTATATGATTCAAATGACTTCTGTATGCTTTTAAGGGATCATGTTCTATACATATAATGTTAGTTAAGGTTTCTTACACAAAAAGGTCTTAATTTAGTTTTTCGTAACTATTTTGTACCATCTCTCTGACCCTTACAATTAAACATGCTTTTGCTACTATCATTTTTCGACTTCTAGATGTAAATTACCTATTAAGTTTCTTGTTACATTGGCTCCAAGTGTCCCAAATGTTAAATAGCTTGTTTTGTCTTCCAGTCAGGTGACGCTCATACCTGAGGAGGCAGAGGACATGTGGCATACCTACAACCTGCTTCAGGTGGGAGACAGTCTCCGAGCCTCCACCATCAGGTTAGACACATACATTGATTGACATTTTTACCACACAAACCTAAATCAGCAGATTCACAGTATTTAGCTCATCTACTCACACAGTAATGAGAATGAACTGATGTCACACACAGGAAGGTGCAGACGGAGTCGTCCACAGGCAGTGTGGGCAGTTCTCGAGTACGCACCACACTCACTGTATGTGTGGAGACCATCGACTTTGATTCTCAGGCCTGTCAGCTGAGAGTGAAGGGAACCAACATCCAGGAGAACCAGTATGTGAAGGTCAGAAGTCTCAATGGCATGGGTCTACTTCATTTTACAAGCAACATCATTTCTGGAAATTTGCTTAAAGCCTCAGAGTCTGAAGCATAGAGTTGAATGATATATTTTTGTAATTTTTTTTTTTAAATTGTTTTTGTAGGGAGCCACTCATTATAAAAGTCTTGATTTTTAAGGATATTTTGTTTCGGGGTGAATTTATGTGATTTCAGAAAACAATGGCAGTCTAGGGGAAAATCTTGATTTTTAAGCACATTTTGTTTTGAGGTGACTATTGTTTGACTGTAGCAAGCTGTGACATTCAATATACAAGTTTTCTCCAACCAAAACTGATATTGAACTGATCAGAACTTGATATAGTTCAGAGTGTCAGCTACTGTAATATGTATTTTTATGTATTTATTTATATATATATATATACACTCACCTAAAGGATTATTAGGAACACATACTAATACTGTGTTTGACCCCCTTTCGCCTTCAGAACTGCCTTAATTCTACGTGGTATTGATTCAACAAGGTGCTGAAAGCATTCTTTAGAAATGTTGGCCCATATTGATAGGATAGCATCTTGCAGTTGATGGAGATTTGTGGGATGCACATCCAGGGCACGAAGCTCCTGTTCCACCACATCCCAAAGATGCTCTATTGGGTTGAGATCTGGTGACTGTGGGGGCCATTTTAGTACAGTGAACTCATTGTCATGTTCAAGAAACCAATTTGAAATGATTCAAGCTTTGTGACATGGTGCATTATCCTGCTGGAAGTAGCCATCAGAGGATGGGTACATGGTGGCCATAAAGGGATGGACATGGTCAGAAACAATGCTCAGGTAGGCCGTGGCATTTAAACGATGCCCAATTGGCACTAAGGGGCCTAAAGTGTGCCAAGAAAACATCCCCCACACATTGCACCACCACCACCAGCCTGCACAGTGGTAACAAGGCATGATGGATCCATGTTCTCATTCTGTTTACGCCAAATTCTGACTCTACCATCTGAATGTCTCAACAGACATCGAGACTCATCAGAAAGGCAACATTTTTCCAGTCTTCAACTGTCCAATTTTGGTGAGCTCTTGCAAATTGTAGCCTCTTTTTCCTATTTGTAGTGGAGATGAGTGGTACCCGGTGGGGTCTTCTGCTGTTGTAGCCCATCCGCCTCAAGGTTGTGCGTGTTGTGGCTTCACAAATGCTTTGCTGCATACCTCGGTTGTAACGAGTGGTTATTTCAGGCAAAGTTGCT
This sequence comes from Xyrauchen texanus, assembly GCF_025860055.1. Taxonomy (NCBI): domain Eukaryota; kingdom Metazoa; phylum Chordata; class Actinopteri; order Cypriniformes; family Catostomidae; genus Xyrauchen; species Xyrauchen texanus. The sequence goes on along the minus strand of NC_068308.1, from coordinate 3,193,859 downwards.
CTTCTATCAGCTTGAATCAGTCGGCCCATTCTCCTCTGACCTCTAGCATCAACAAAGCATTTTCGCCCACAGGACTGCCGCATACTGGATGTTTTTCCCTTTTCACACCATTCTTTGTAAACCCTAGAAATGGTTGTGCGTGAAAATCCCAGTAACTGAGCAGATTGTGAAATACTCAGACCGGCCCGTCTGGCACCAACAAACATGCAACGCTCAAAATTGCTTAAATCACCTTTCTTTCCCATTCTGACATTCAGTTTGGAGTTCAGGAGATTGTCTTGACCAGGACCACACCCCTAAATGCATTGAAGCAACTGCCATGTGATTGGTTGATTAGATAATTGCATTAATGAGAAATTGAACAGGTGTTCCTAATAATCCTTTAGGTGAATGTGTGTGTGTGTGTGTATATATATATATATATATATATATACACACACACACACACACACACTTTTTTTTTTTACAATTTTTAATAAAAAATACTTTCATATGCCTGCCACCCCTCTTGGGGTATAGGCTACCAACGAGGATGATGGTGATAGTCTTGTTCGAGAGTAGGATGTATCGACCACGGTCTTCGAGCAAGGCACTTAACTCCAGGTTGCTCCAGGGGGATTGTCCCTATAATAAGTGCAATGTAGGTTATTTTGTGGCTTCCAGAGACCTCTGTCATAAATCTCCATTCAGGAGGTCCCTCTCCTCCCAAGGCTGAGATGTTGTTTGGTCTTTTTGGCGTTTCTGTAGCTAGCAGGTTTTACAAGAGAGGGTTGCTAGCCCCAGGCAAAACCCTACTCATTTCACACCCACACTTTGGACCAGCCTAAAAAATTAGGTGTTGTTTAATTGCTGTAATGAAATGTTGCAATTCTGTTATGCTGGGTCTCTGGGGGTTAAAAATGACATAATTTAAGACTTTAATTACCAAAAGAATGTTCCTAATGTTAAGTTTGTGCATCATTTGTGGCATGTTGTCGAATAATTTCAACTCATCCCTCAGTTAGTAAAAAGGAGCGAAATTGTGTTTTCCATTACAAGTGCATTGCTGTAGTCTACAGGGCAAGACTTAGCACCAGGATAAATGTTACAATTTTAAAAACATTATTAGGTCATTCCGTGTCAACTCAACCAGAGGTCCCCAGATTAAAAATGAGATTTTGATTTAAAAAAAAAAAAAAAAAAACATTTCTGGAGAAAGTAATACATGAATGATGAAAAATATTAAATTACATGGATGAATATTTACTGAGTAATCCACTGTTTTGTAGAGAGGGGGTTAAAATGGCAATTTTAACCTAACATTTTCACCACAGATAACATAAAAAAAAATAACATTAGAAAGTTGGAATCATTATTTAATTTTTACTCAAAGATTGGTAGGTCTGTTACTAAAATCAGTTGACTTCAGCAATCCTTGTTGCATTACATGCCCAAAAATGGGAAAAAGCACATTTTGTGTTCTTTTCCAAAGTTGGCGTGCTTGTAACTCAAGAAGTTTTTAAGATATCTTAATATCCTTTTAGATTATGTTTCAGAACACACTTTTCTTTGGGTATCTTCATTTAGAAGGCTCTGTATGGTTAATTCCCAGAGATATGGGGCTTTCAATGTGGCTCCATGAGTAAATTATTGAATTGTACACATTTTCAGAGGTCGAAAACCAAATGTGGGTCACTTTGTATGAAACTGAAACTTATTGTATTTAATGAGGAATGTCTGAAGAACAAGAAATGTCCCTTTATTTATTCAACTTGACTATATCTGTGTATTTTTGGAACTCAGGCATTGTTATAAATTGGTGTGTTCTATGCAATTGTTTTGAGAAAGGGAAACAAGATACGGTTCTAGTTTCAAAATTATTTGTACTTCAGACATTCCTCTTTAAAAGACAAAAAAAGTATGAGCTGTATTCATAATGACCCACATTTGGGTCTGCTCTTCTGGACTGTTTTGAGTGTACTGACTGGCACATGTTCAGGGAGGCTGCAACATATGGCGATTCTACCAACTTGGAGGAATACACAGCATCAGTGACCAGCTACATCAGCAAGTGCATTGATGATGTCACTTTCTCCAAGACCATCACCACACGCTCCAACCAGAAGCCGTGGATGACTGCGGAGGTGCGCACGCTGCTGAGGTCCCGAGACTCCGCCTTCAGAGCAGGCGATAAGGCAGCCCTAAGAACAGCTAGGGCCAAACTGTCACGGGCAATCAGAGAGGCAAAGCGCGCACACGCCCAGAGAATCCACAGTCACTTCCAGGACAGCGGTGACACGCGGCGCATGTGGCAGGGCATCCAGGCCATCACCAACTACAGGGCAACATCAGTTGCCTGTGACAAAGATGCCTCCCTTCCAGATGCGCTGAACGACTTCTACGCTCGGTTTGAAGTGCAGAACGACGTGATGGCGAGGAAGTCCACCCCTCCTCCCAACGACCAGGTGCTCTGTCTTACCACGGCAGATGTGAGGAAAACTCTACGTAGAGTCAACCCACGGAAGGCTGCTGGACCAGACAACATTCCTGGCAGAGTGCTCAGAGGATGTGCAGACCAGCTAGCAGATGTTCTTACCGACATCTTCAACATCTCTCTGAGCAGCGCCGTTGTTCCAACGTGCTTCAAGGCCACCACCATCATCCCCATGCCAAAGAAGTCTTCAGTGTCCTGCCTCAACGACTACCGTCCCGTCGCACTTACACCCATCATCATGAAGTGCTTCGAGAGGCTCGTCATGAGGCAGATTAAGACCCAGCTGCCCCCTCACTAGACCCACTGCAGTTTGCGTATCGTTCAAACCGTTCAACGGACGATGCCATCACCACAACCCTCCATCTGGCCCTCACCCACCTAGACAATAAGGACTCATACGTTCGAATGCTGTTCATAGATTTCAGCTCAGCATTCAACACAATCATTCCCCAGCACCTGATTGGAAAGCTGAACCTGCTGGGCCTGGACACCTCCCTCTGCAACTGGATCCTGGACTTCCTGACTGGGAGACCTCAGTCAGTCCGGATCGGGAACAGCATCTCCACCACCACCACACTGAGCACTGGGGCCCCCAGGGCTGTGTGCTCAGTCCACTGCTGTTCACTCTGCTGACTCACGACTGTGCAGCAATGCACAGCTCGAATCACATCATCAAGTTCGCCGATGACACGACCGTGGTGGGTCTCATCAGCAAGAACAACGAGTCAGCATACAGAGAGGAGGTGCAGCGGCTGACGAACTGGTGTAGAGCCAACAACCTGTCCCTGAATGTCGACAAAACAAAAGAGATGGTTGTTGACTTTAGGAGAGCACAAGGTGAACACACTCCGCTGAACATCGACGGCTCCTCTGTGGAGATCGTCAAGAGCACCAAATTTCTTGGTGTTCACCTGGCGGAGAACCTCACCTGGTCCCTCAACACCAGCTCTATCACCAAGAAAGCCCAGCAGCGTCTCTACTTTCTTCGAAGGCTGAGGAAAGCACATCTCCCAACCCCCATCCTCACTACATTCTATAGAGGGACTATTGAGAGCATCCTGAGCAGCTGCATCACTGCCTGGTTTGGGACTTGCACCGCTTCGGACCGCAAAGCCCTGCAGAGGATAGTGAGGACAGCTGAGAAGATCATTGGGGTCTCTCTTCCCTCCATCAAAGACATTTACAAAAAACACTGTATCCGCAAAGCAACCAGCATTGTGGACTGACCCCACACACCCCTCACACAAACTCTTTACCCTCCTCCCGTCTGGCAAGAGGTACCGAAGCATTCGGGCCCTCACGGCCAGACTGTGTAACAGCTTCTTCCCCAAGCCATCAGACTTCTCAATACTCAGAGACTGGTTTGACACACACGTGTCCTGAGTTGCACTTTAATAACTGTCACTTTATAACTGTCTGCTACCTCAATAACTGCTATGTGCATAGAACATTATCTCATAGTATGTTATGTTTACATTTTTAGAAACTGTCATCTTTTTGCACTACTGAGTACTGGTCGGCGCTGCACTGTCTATTGTCCTGTTCATTGTCAGTAATTTGTTGTACTGTCCCGTACTTTTTGCACATGTTTGCACGTGCACTTTATATAGGTAGTTTATATAGGTATTTTATTTCGTTGTGTTGTCTCATGTGGTCCTGTGTTGGTCCTTTGTTGTTTTTATGTAGCACCATGGTCCTGGAGGAACGTTGTCTCGTTTTGCTGTGTACTGTACTAACTGTATATGGTTGAAACGACAATAAAAACCACTTGACTTGACTTGACTTGGTTTTTGACCAATGAAAATGTGTACAATTTACTCATGGAGCCACATTGAAAGCCCCATATCTCTGGGACTGAACCATATAGGGCCTTAAAAATTAAGATACCAAAAGAAAAGTTTGTTCTGAACCAGAAACTAAAAGAATATTAAGATATATTTAATACTTCTTGAGTTACTGGCACTCCAAAATATTATTTTTCTTCTCCCCAATTTGGAATGCCAGTCCAATTTGGTTGCGACCTGGCTGGAGTCATTCAAAAACCCCTGGATTCAAGCTCATGACTCCAGGGGTGGTAGTCTACCCAGCTACCCAGGCCCCCACAGAATATTGTCTTATAAAATTGATGTATTATATAAATGTGCATTTTAAAAAAAGTCACGTGACTTAACCTCAACAACCATGTGAATAAATAAGTCTGTGATTAATTTGTCTACTATTACCTCCCAGAATTGTGTTACACACCTTCACTCCCATAAATAAGGCATCTATATCTGAATGCTAGAAAACATTAATCAGATGGATTCAAATGTTCATCAAGACATTTTGTCTACACGCTCTAAACCACAAGTCATTTATTATGTTTCTTCTGCAGATGGGCGCCTATCACACCATTGAACTGGAGGTAAACAGGAAGTTCACACTTGCCAAAAAATGCTGGGACAGTGTGGTGCTGGACAGAATTGGTAATATACTCTTTTGTTTTTAGCTTCTTACCAGAGTTGCTGTTGTCTGCCTAAAATACTTTCACTTGATGTTTAATGAGACCTAGAATACAGTGTTTTTCATGATTGTTTGCTTTTAAAGGGAGAGTTCACCCAAAAATAAAAATTCTCTCGTCATTTACTCATGCCAACCCAGATGTGTTAGATTTTCTTTCATCTGCAGAACACAAATTAAGATTTTTAGAAGAATATCTCAGCTCTTTAGGTCCATACAATGCAAGTGAATGGTGGCCAGAACTATGAAGGTAACATAAAAAGTAATCCATATGACTTCAGTGGTTTAATCAATTCCGTCTGAAGCGATCCAGTTGGTTTTGGGTGAGAACACACCAAAAAATAACTCCTTTTTCACTGTATATCTTGACAGCGTTCTCCATGGCAATCCTATTAGAGGTAGACCGATATATTGGTTTTACTGATTAATCAGTATCGATAGTTGCTTTTTGGATTATCGGTTATTGGCAAAAATCTATACCGATAATACTTTTTTCCCCCAAATTTTTGTATTCCTCATCAATAAACCTCATCTGGTGAAATGTATACATATAAACTTTTCGTCTGGTGAATATGAAGACTGTAATTTGGTGAATACTTGCATATAGAGCATTGTAAGTTAGACAAGTCTTTGTCATTTCAAAATAATTCCCCAGTGTATTTTGGACTTGTTTAAAGTTGAAAGTCCACCGTTGTGTGCAAGTGAATGGTGGCCAGAACTTTGAATTTCCAAAATCAGGAGAAAGTCAGCATAAACCTAATCCATCAGACTCCAGTGGTTTAATCCAGTGGTTCTCAACTGGTTTAGCTTCAGGACCCAGATTTGACATTAGACATCAAGTGGCGACCCACCAAAGTAAAAAACATGACCTGTTTTTAATGGATCTTGGGTCGCATTTTATCTTGCATAGTTTTTTTTTTAATGGTTTTCAAGTATAGGGGCTGTGACATTATTTTTGTTCTTGATTTCAAGGAGAACGTACATTGCACAGGAGGAACACTGTCCTTAATTTGTCCATAAATCTTAATGCCATATTAAGCAATAGTAAGACCATGGATGGCTCCTCACTACTGTGATTAGGTCAATATTGCTAGTCTTTCAAATACTAATAATAATAACTTTAACAAATTATAGGATTTATGAAAAATAGTTGCCAAAATGCATTTTGAAAATGTAACTCCAACTGCTACTGTCGAAATAAAAATCAGGTCTAATAGATTGTATCTAATAGATTATTTAATATGAGACAACATTTTCATCAAAATTTCAGTTACTGTTACTACTGTAAAATTGTGAAACAGTTTTGGAAAAGTGATGATGGGTAATAAAAATAAAAAAAAAACGTTATTTTGCCACAGCACAGTGTTTTGCTTTTTGCTTGTTTAGCATGTCTGGGGTGTCTACTGTTTGAGAGGCTTGACTTGACTTCCTCCATAGTGCTTTAAACTAGAACATTCTCACTAGAATTCAATGGGTCACGTCAGTGCACCACAATATCGAGGGAAGTCTGGTTCATACGTGTGCATAATTGAGCAGATCATTTGCACGAGTGGTTCCGTTACACCCGCTTCAAAAACCAAGCTTTAAGCGCGATAATATCATATTGCAGATGAGAAGTCTTTATGTCACATAAAGCACTGAATGCAAGATTATCATTAAATTTGCCTTGGCACTCCTAAATTAAATTTTGGTGGCCACAGAAAATGTTTCAGTGGGAGAATCATGGCATGTTCTTTCCCAACTATCTGCGACCCACTAGTTGAGAAACACTGGGTTAATCGATGTCTGTAACATCTAACGCTTTGCACATGAGTCAAGCAGTATGGATTGATTGAAACAGAATTGATTGAAATCATGATTGTTAAGCAGACTGATGTCAAGATATACAGTGAAAAATTGTTCTTTTTTGGTGTGTTCTCACCCAAAACCAACTGAAGTTGTAATTGATTGACAATATTTTTTGGGGGGTTGAACTTAAATTTTCTATTAAATAAAATTGGTTTCTTTTATCTGAGAACTTTATATTGGACTTTCCACCATTTTCCATCAGAGCATACAGAAAAATTAATTGGGTTTGATTTGATAAGTCTAAGCAGTTGTAAAAAAAAACAAAAAACAACAAGACACATTTGGTATACACCAGACATGGGCAACATATGGCCCGCGGGCCGGATCAAGCCCTCCAAATGGTTTAAAGTGGTCCTCGGCTCATTTATCGTAAAAGCGTTTTTATTTTTATTGGATATTTCGGTTAACTTGCATTGGGACCTAACACGTCTCCACAAGCGTTTAACATGCTCAGGCTTGCCAGATAAGAGACGAAACGCCCCCAGTTTGTGATTTATACTTAGACTATTAGAAATAGTCTGCCTAATGTAATACTTATTTTGTGCAGTCTGGCAACCATGCACGCGAGTGCGCTATTTCTATCTCGCTTTCCCCTTTGAACAAACTTGGCGATCTCTAGTGCAATATTCTGCTCAAGGAAAAGTGTTATACGGCTACTCTGTGTCCATTCTTGAGGCTGCTTGTGATGTTTGGTGCTACTTTCCAGGTAAACCTTCTCAGTGATTAAATTAAATATAGAAGTCTCGGCATCATTGACATGCGAACAAAAGCAAGCCAGAGATGAATATGTAAATGTATTTTTTTATTTGTCCAATTTAGAAAGGTTGAAGTCCCTTCACACCTGTATGTTAATGTAACTCTTGCAGTAATCATTTATCATATTCATGCAGTCTATGTTATTCAGTTGTGTGCTGAAAGTCAAACCATCGAGACCCACATCATTTTTAGCATGTAAACTGGTAATGTTTTAGAAAAAAACAAGTAAACTCACCCGCTTTGCAACAAACATTTTTTTTTTTTATTAAAACAGACCAATGATGTAGAGATTGTTAAATTGAATAATAAATTAACAGGGAAGTAGAGATGGTGAAATTAATTTATAAGCTCAGCCTTTATTCAGTTTTTTAACGCCTGATAGAAAAGTATCTACATATGTAGAGCAATAAAATACTTTAGGCAATTGCAGAATAGTCTCACTAGTCACAGATACACTTCAGAAAATTGAGTACACAACTATTTCTGGGCTTAAAAGATACAAAAACCAAATCAATACAGAACATTGTATCTCAAAAGTAATACAATGTGACCCCCTATGCACTACTTGCAGCCCGATGTGGCCCCTTTACCAAAATAGTTGCCCACCCCTGGTATACATGGTCAAAATTGTCCGACCATTAAAAATTAACAGGAAAGACCAAAATACAGAGCAATTTTTTCGTGATCTGTTAAATACAATCAATAAATCAGACACAATGCAGAAAAAAACAGACAGAAATTACAGGGTGAGACTAAAATATCCTCAGTGCAAAATAATACATACACACACACACACACACACACGAATGAACTGATGAGACAATAACACAGAGACGTTTTTTTTACATTTGCAAAAAATTTTAAAATATTCAGTCATAATGCTAAACACACACATACTCCGAAAGGAAGGGGTGACGCACACACAGAACCAGGCCATCAGTAAGTGGAGCTCTACAGCCATCTTTTGGTCATTAGCAATACAAGTCATCTGTTTTTCCAGTTGATGACAACAATCTGATACATTCCCTCACACAAATACACACACACATTTGCTAAATAATTTTTTACTATAGAAAGTTTGAAATTGCAAAATGTTTTCTTTGATTCTTCTGTTTTATATTTGAATGGAATTTTCAAAATTTTGCAGTTAATTTCTGTTCCATGATGTTCATTTTCTTGACATTATTATGCATTTGCTTTTGAGGAATTACAGTTTTATTTTTGAAATAAATTATTGGTTGAAAAATGCTTATTCTGTGTCATCTCTTTGTAACACCATGGTCAGGTTTGATCGCAATCATAATGACATTAACTGCAAAAACTGACACTTCAAATACATTTTAAAATGTAAAACTTTGACAAATAATAGTTTGATAATGTCTAAATATATATCCAAATGCATATCTTGTGATAAAATATAAAATTAGGTTACAACAAGCCATCGTCAACTCAATCTTTATTCATAGAAGACATTTTAAAAACAACAGAATTTGACCCAAAGTGCTTTACAATCAAACAAACAAAATGACAGAGTGAAATAAAAACAGATTGATTTAAATAAAAATATAAAACATAATAAAATAAATAAAAACATTTAAATACAACTTTGTGATTATCCATTTCAAACTATTTAATGATCTATTCAAAAGTCACAGAATAAAAATAAGTTTTTAAAGAAGATTTTAAAATGCTAATGATGAAGCTGACATCACATGGAAAGAGACATTATTCCATAGATTAGGACCATCACAGAAAAGGCACAGTCACCTTTAGATCAATAATGGCAATGAGGAACCTTCAGTTAAAGTTGATCAGAAGATCTGAGTGCTCTGGTGGGGGAGTAAGGGTGTAGAAGGTCACTGATATATTGGGGCGTGAGACCAGATAGTGTGCCTTGTAGACAAAATTGTGAATTTTAAAATCAACCCTGAATTCACAGGAAGCCAGCGTAGAGTTGGTAAAACGGGGGAAATGTGATCCCTCTTTCTTGGCCCTGTTAAAAGTCAATTTTATTTGTATAGCGCCTTTCACAACACACATCGTTTCAAAGCAGCTTTACAGAAGATCAGCATTAACAGACGATAAAACTGTAATGTCTATAAAGTCGATTAATCATCATTGTGTAATTTAGATAAAATAAGATTTTTAATAGTGTTAATAACCCTAGTGAGCAAGCCGAAGGCGACTGTGTCAAGGAACACAAAACTCCATAAGATGTGGATTAATGGAGAAAAATAACCTTGGGAGAAACCAGACTCACTGTGGGGGCCAGTTCCCCTCTGGCTAACATTATGAATGTAATGTAAATATTAATTATGTATAGGTAAAATCATGGTTCAAAATTATTAAACTAAGTGTTAAGGGTCAGTGATTAAACATCGATTTTGTTTGAACTGTAAGATTAATGTCTTTGAAGTCCATCTTGATTAATTGCAGAAGTTCACATAGATGCAATTGTCCTTGTTAACTGGCTGATGAAGGCTTTTGTTGGCAATAGTTAGTCTATGCATTTCATTTCAAGATCGTAGTCCATCAAAAGACTGAGGTGATGCAGGTTGGAGTTGGCATCATTTCATCCTCTGAAGTCCGTCATAATAGATTGAAGTTATATTTGGCTGGCACCGGCTGCATAAAAGCCTAGCTGCTGCGTTTTGAGTTGGCTGTAGGCGGGTTTGGGGCAGACCAATGTACAATGGGTTACAATAGTCTAACCTTGATGTAGCAAGTGAGTGGATCACAATTTCCAAGTCTACACAGTAGGTGACTACAGCCAACAACTGGCTGTTACTAGCATGACATGGTTTTCAAGTCATGTTATTTATATTTTGTTCACCAGATGGCAGTAATCCGCCTTCAATTTATGTCTCATTCTACTAATTTCTTCATGTTTCAACTTATAGAAGTGTAGGTTCTGAATTAAAAAAAAAATAATTGTATATGCAAAATGATGGTAACATTTAGACATTTACATGTAAATAAGATCAAAATAGCATAAAATCCCAAAAGAAATGCATAATTTTATTGTTCTTTCTTCAGGGAAGTAATTGTGTTATCATTTATCATCATCATCATAAAAAAAAAATGGGTACACGTCTGGGTACACATCTGACCCTTCTGGTCAAAAATGACTATCAAAGGAAGCTGCCATTTTTAAATACCATAGAAGGGTTAACTACATCTAATTACAAAGTTAATCTGTTGATGACATCAAACCATCTCATCACTGGTGAATTTGAACTCTGATTCCCTCTTCATCTACAGAACAAGCATGTGATCCCGCTCAGAAAGCAGATGTGGCCGCTGTGGTGATGCAGGAAGGTCTTGCCAACTTGGTGCTTGTGACCCCTGCCATGACCTTGCTGAGGGCAAAAATTGAGGTCACTATTCCCCGCAAGAGGAAAGGCAGCTGCACCCAACATGACAAGGTAATATTACAGTCTTCCATCCATCCATCCATCTTCAACCGCTTATCCGAAGTCGGGTCGCGGGGGCAGCTGCTCCAGCAGGGGGCCCCAAACTTCCCTATCCCGAGCCACATTAACCAGCTCTGACTGGGCGACCCCGAGGCGTTCCCAGGCCAGTGTGGAGATGTAATCTCTCCACCTAGTCCTGGGTCTTCCCCGAGGCCTCCTCCCAGCTGGACGTGCCTGAAACACCTCCCTAGGGAGTCGGCCAGGGGGCATCCTTACCAGATGCCCAAACCACCTCAACTGACTCCTTTCAACGCAAAGGAGCAGCGGCTCTACTCCGAGCTCCTCACGGATGACTGAGCTCCTCACCCTATCTCTAAGGGAGAAGCCCGCCACCCTTCTGAGGAAGCCCATTTCGGCCGCTTGTACTCGCGACCTAGTTCTTTCGGTCATGACCCAACCTTCATGACCATAGGTGAGGGTAGGAACAAAAATTGACCGGTAGATCGAGAGCTTTGCCTTTCGGCTCAGCTCTCTTTTCGTGACAACGGTGCGATAGAGCGAGTGCAATACTGCCCCTGCTGCCCCGACTCTCCGGCCAACCTCCCGCTCCATTGTCCCCTCACTCGTGAACAAGACCCCGAGGTACTTGAACTCCTTCACTTGGGGCAAAACCTCATTCCCTACCTGGAGTATGCACTCCATTGGTTTCCTGCTGAGAACCATGGCCTCAGATTTAGAGGTGCTAATCCTCATCCCAGCTGCTTCACACTCGACTGCCAAGCGATCCAGTGAGAGCTGAAGGTCACGGACCGTTGATGACATGAAGACAACATCATCTGCAAAAAGCAGCGATGAGATCCCCAGCCCACTGAACCGCACACCTTCCCCATCCCGACTACGCCTCGATATCCTGTCCATGAATATCACAAACAGGATTGGTGACAAAGCGCAGCCTTGGCGGAGACCAACCCCCACATGGAATGAACTCGACTTTGTGCCGAGGACCCGGACACAGCCCTCGCTTTGGACGTACAGGGATTGGATCGCCCTAAGAAGGGACCCCCCCACCCCGTACTCCAGCAGCACCTCCCACAGTCTCTCCCGGGGACCCGGTCATACGCCTTCTCCAGATCCACAAAACACATGTAGACCGGATGGGCATACTCCCAGGCCCCCTCCAGGATCCTTGCGAGAGTAAAGATCTGGTCCGGCTGCTCCACGGCCAGGACCGAAAACCGCATTGTTCCTCTTCAATCTGAGGTTTGACAATCGGCCGAACCCTCCTCTCCAGCACCTTGGAGTAAACATTACCAGGGAGGCTGAGAAGTGTGATACCCCTGTAGTTGGCACACACTCTCTGATCCCCCTTTTGAAGAGGGAACCACCACCCTTTTCTGCCACTCCTTAGGCACTGTCCCAGATTTCCACGCGATGTTGAAGAGGCGTGTCATCCATGACACCCCCTCCACATCCAGAGCTTTCAGCATTTCTGGTCGGATCTCATCAATCCCCGGAGCTTTGCCACTGCGGAGTTGTTTGACTACCTTAGTGACCTCCCCCAGGGAAATAGAATCTGATCCCCCATCATCCTCCGGCTCTGCCTCTACCATAGAGGGCGTGTTGGGATTTAGAAGTTCTTCAAAGTGTTCCTTCCACCGCCCAATAACCTCCTCAGTTGAGGTCAACAGCGTCCCATCTTTGCTGTATACAGCTTGAATGGTTCCCCTTCTCCATGGCTTCTCCGAACTTTTCCCACACCCACTGCTTTGCCTCCCTCACGGCCGAGGCCGCAGCCCTTCGGGCCTGTCGGTACCTTGCAACTGCCTCCGGAGACCTCCGGGACAACAAATCCCGGAAGGCCTCTTTCTTCAGTCGGACGGCTTCCCTGACCACCAGTGTCCACCACGGTGTTCGAGGGTTACCACCCCTTGCGGCACCTAAAACCTTGAGGCCGCAGCTCTCCACCGCGGCTTTGGCAATGGAAGCTTTGAACATTGCCCACTCCGGTTCAATGTCCCCAACCTCCGCAGGGATGCCTGAAAAGCTCCGCCGGAGGTGTGAGTTGAAGATCTCGTGGACAGGGACCTCCTCCAAACGTTCCCAGTTCACCCGCACTACTCGCTTGGGCTTCCCAGGTCTGTCCAGAGTCTTTCCCCACCCCCTGACCCAACTCGCCACCAGATGGTGATCGGTTGACAGCTCTGCCCCTCTCTTTACCGAGTGTCCAAAACATATGGCCTCAGATCCGACGACACGATTACAAAATCGATCATCGACCTTCGGCCTAGGGTGCTCTGGTACCACGTACACTTATGAGCATCCTTATGTTCGAACATGGTGTTTGTTATAGATAATCCATGACTAGCACAGAAATCCAATAACAAACATCCACTTGAGTTCAGATCAGGGAGGCCGAGATATTACAATCTGATTTTATTAAATCATTTTTTATGAGAGAATGGATGCAACAATAAATCTAAGGGTATCAAAGACCTGTCATTGCTCCATCTTGTGTGGCTGAATGCCACTTGCCCCTATAAGAAGTTGGACGCTGTCCATACGGGGCCGCAAACTATTTAGCATGCCAGAGTCTTGTTTGTTTTCAGACTTAACCTAAAGGGCGTCTGTGGTTCAGGTGGTAGAGCGGGTCGGCCACTAATCGCAGGGTTGGTGGTTCGATTCCCGGCCCACATGACTCCACATGGCGAAGTGTCCTTGGGCAAGACACTGAACCGAATGTTGCTCCCAATATCAGGCTAGTGTCTTGCATGTCAGCTCTGCCATCATTGGTGTGATTGTGTGTGTTATTGGGTGAATGGGACATGGTGTAAAGTGCTTTGGTAACCGCTAAGGTTATAAAAGGCGCTATATAAGTGCAGACCATTTACCATTTAACCAGACAAATCGCTCCACCAACTAAGAACAGTCATGTACCACCACCCACAGAATTGAGAAAGAGCTGTCAATCCTTTCCGTGTCCGGGAAGTCTGACAAACAGATTATTCCATTGTTTATTTGTGTGTTTGACTATATTCAACGATTGGCAGTTACTGACATTTGCAAAATGATGTAATATTAAGTTCACACAAATGCATATTTTTCTGATTATATGGTTTGAATGTTAATTACACTGCTAAGCTAACCAAGGATGTGCCTACAGTGCATCCGGAAAGTATTCTCAGCATTTCACTTTTTCCACATTTTGTTATGTTGCCTTATTCCAAAATTTATTAAATTCATTATTTTCCTCAAAATTCTACAAACATTACCCCATAATGACAACGTGAAAGAAGTTTGTTTGAAATCTTTGCAAATTTATTAAAAATAAAAAAAACGAAGTGCCTTTGCCATGACACTCAAAATTGAGCTCAGGTGTATCCTGTTTCCACTGATCATCCTTGAGATGTTTCTACAACTTGATTGGTGTACACCTGTGGTAAATTCAGTTGATTTGACATGATTTGGAAAGGCACACACCTGTCTATATAAGGTCCCACACTTAACAGTGCATGTCAGAGCACAAACCAAGCCATTGTATCGAGGCACAGATCTGGGGAAGGGTACAGAAACATTTTGGCTGCATTGTAGGTTCCAATGAGCACAGTGGCCTCCATCATCCATAAATGGAAGAAGTTTGGCACCACCAGGACTCTAGTTAGAGCTGGCCGCCCGGCCAAACTGAGCAATCGGAGGAGAAGGGCCTTAGTCAGGGAGGTGACCAAGAACCAGATGGTCACTCTGACAGAGCTCCAGCGTTTTTCTGTGGAGAGAGGAGAATCTTCCAGAAGAACAACCATTTCTGCAGCACTTCACCAATCAGGCCTGAATGGTAGAGTGGCCAGACGGAAGGCACTCCTCAGTAAAAGGCACATGACAGCCTGCCTGGAGTTTGCCAAAATTCACATGAAGGACTCTCAGACCATGAGAAACTAAATTCTCTGGTCTGATGAAACAAAGATTGAACTCTTTGGCCTGAATGGCAAGGGTCATGTCTGGAGGAAACCAGGCACCGCTCATCACCTGGCCAATACCATCCCTACAGTGAAGCATGGTGGTGGCAGCATCATGCTGTGGGGATGTTTTTCAGCAGCAGGAACTGGGAGACTAGCAGGATCGAGGGAAAGATGAATGCAGCAATGTACCGAGTCATCCTTGATGAAAACCTGCTCCAGAGCCCTCTAGACCTCAGACTGGGCTGAAGGTTCATCTTCCAACAGAACAACGACCCCAAGCACACAGCCAGGAGTGAGGAGATAACAAAGGAGTGGCTACGGAACAACTCTGTGAATGTCCTTGAGTGGCCCAGCCAGAGCCCAGACATGAACCCGATTGAACATCTCTGGAGAGATCTGAAAATGGCTGTGCACCGACGCTCCCCTTCCAAACTGATGGAGCTTGAGAGGTCCTGCAAAGACAAAAATTGGTGTGCCAAGCTTGTAGCATCATACTCAATAAGACTTGAGGCTGTAATTGGTGCCAAAGGTGCTTCAACAAAGTATTGAGCAAAGGCTGTGAATACTTATGACTTGTGATTTTTTTTTTTTCGTTTTTTATTTTTAATAAATTTGCAAAGATTTCAAACAAACTTCTTTCACGTTGTCGTTATGGGGCATTGTTTGCAGAATTTTTAGGAAAATTATTAATTTAATCAATTTTGGAATAAGGCTGAAACATAACAAAATTTGTAAAAAGTGAAGCGCTGTGAATACTTTCTGGATGCACTGTAGCTTGATTTACAGTGGCTCTGTTTGAAGTCCTCCATACTTCACAGTACACTGCCTACTATTTAAACAAATACATATGTCAAGATATGGTGCACTTGGTGAACAGTGACTCTGATGTGTTTACTTGCAGGCATTAGAGCGCTTTTATGAGGCTGTTATGCAGGGGATTCTCAGACACTTCAGTTTTGATGGTGAATTTCCTAGTTTTCTCATTTCTTTTTTCAGAGAAGAGGATAAACAAATGCTGATGTTGTTTTTTTATGTATGTGTTTGTCAGTGGTGAAGTGTATTCTGGTGGCCAGTCCAGGTTTCGTGAAAGATCAGTTCATCTCATACATGTTCAAAGAGGCAGTAAGACAAGATTGTAAAATCCTGCTGGAGAACAGACCCAAATTCATGCTGGTACACGCCTCATCCGGACACAAGTACTCACTAAAAGGTCTCTGACTTCCTCTCAACATTCCTTTATTCGCCTTTTAATGTTCATTATAACTTTCAATAAAATGGTTTGACAAACATAATTTTCTGTCCTGTGTTGACGTAGTTCGTATTTGAACAGGACGTTTTTGGACATATTAAAGGGCTATTGAGCAACATATTTAACAGCCAATGACTTTAGTTTTTAGTTTGTCACATTCTGGCAAAACCATGATTTGCTGATTCCTATTGCTAGTCGGTGAAAGGTGGAATTATGGGGAGGGACGTTCTCTCAATAGAGAGCATTTAAATGGACAAAAAAAATGGGATGCACCCGTCAGTGCAAGATGATGTCATCAATATTTTCCTTTTGTTTTACTGAAAGAGAAATACTGCAAATCTGCTAAAAGTGTGTTTTGTCAACATATATGTTAGCTTTGAAGCTAACAGACATGGGCTGAAAGATTTCATGGGGTTTTAAAACCTACAAATATGATGTTATTTCCACAGAAGTTCTGTCTGATCCAGCAGTCACAGCTCGATTGTCTGACACAAAGGTTTGATTTTATTCTTCATTGCACGGATTCATTGCATAATGTGTTTATCATTCTGTGAGTACAGTGCGGTGTTCATTTGTTCTGTGTGGTTTTCTCTGTGTTTTAGGCAGCTGGAGAGGTGAAGGCTCTGGAAGACTTTTACAAAATGCTTCAACAGGAGCCTGATCGAGCTTACTATGGGTAAATAAAATCACTTCTACTGAAATCATTAGAGGTCAACTGATATTGGATTTTGCCCATTTGTAAGGTGGTGTAAAATCTGATAACCGATTAATCATTTAAATGTGTTATGTTTTTAAGAAAACGTTCTTAGTTTTTTTTATCATCAGGCACAGACATGGAGGCTACAAGAGTCCAAATTGAATGAAATCCCAAATGCAGTTTATTCTGCAACCAAAAACCCAATAACAACCAGAAAGAAAATTCAGATTTGGTGAATAACGTGGTGCTTTTAACAATAAAAAAGCATGAAATACATGCACACTCACACTCTTACAATCATCTATAACTTATTACAATATAAACACTATAAAGTAGTACTGTCAGTTATTTACACAGTATAAAGTTAGAAATGTACTAAAATAGTACCAATTCAAGTAACATTGAACATTTCCCAAAGTCTAAGTGGGAGGTTGACAAATTAAAATGCACTCACTGAGTACTTAATTAAGAACACCTGTTCATGTGATTATCTAATCAGTGTGACAGGAGTACTGTGCATAAAATCATGCAGATATGGGTCAGAAGCTTCATTTATGTTCACATCAACCATCTTAATGGGTAAAAATGTGATCTCAGTGATTTGGACCCTGGCAT
Organism: Xyrauchen texanus; assembly: GCF_025860055.1. Taxonomy (NCBI): domain Eukaryota; kingdom Metazoa; phylum Chordata; class Actinopteri; order Cypriniformes; family Catostomidae; genus Xyrauchen; species Xyrauchen texanus. Next base: position 3,176,356 of record NC_068308.1, on the reverse strand, counting down.
GATTGTTGGTGCCAGATGGGCTGGTTCAAGTATTTCTGTAACTGATGATCTCTTGGGATTTTCACACACAACAGTCTCTAGAATTTACTTTGAATGGTGCCAAAAACAAAAAAACATCCAGTGAGCAGCAGTTCTGCAGATGGAAATGTCTTGATGAGAGATGTCAACAGAGAATGTGCCAGACTGGTTTGAGTTGACAGAAAGGCTACGGTATCTCAGATAACCACTCTGTACAATTGTAGTGAGCAGAATAGCATCTCAGAATGCACAACACGTTGAACCTTGAGGCGGATGGGCTACAACACCAGAAGACCACGTCTGGTTCCACTTCTGTCAGCCAAGAACAGAAAGCTGAGGCTACAGCGGGCACAGCCTCACCAAAACTGGACGGTTGAAGACTGGAAATGTGTAGCCTGGTCTGATGAATCTCGATTTCTGCGAGGTACACCGATGGTAGGGTCAGAATTTGGTGTGAACGGCATGAATCTATGGACCCAACTTGCCTTGTGTTGACAGTCCAGGCTGGTAGCGGTTGTGTAATGGTTTGGGGAACACTTGGGGCCGTTAATACCAATCAATGAATGCCACAGCCTATTTGAATTGTTGCTGACCATATGCATCCCTTCATGGCCACACTTTACCCATCATCTAATGAATACTTCCAGCATGATAATGCACCATGTCACAAAGTAAAAGTACTCTCAAACTGTTTTCATGAACATGACAGTAACTACAATTCCATCCAAGGCTTTTTTGCTGAAAAAGTTTTAGTGCATCAAAATAAAGCTGATGGAAATGCAAGTTATCGCTAAAACTTCACAAGTGTTGACATAATATTTTTCCGTTTAACTATAGCACATAAACTCTTCGTCGATACTTCAAATGTCGCGAAAAACTGGTTTGGAAACACTTTTTGTCGAAAATTGGCATTAACGCAAAAATATAGTGTCATATGATAGAATGTGCCCCAATTGTTAGCCTCTTAATCATGATGACAAGGTATACATCCTTGAATGACAGTTTATTGTACGTGATTATGGATTGACCTTAACGGCATATAGATCTGATGCAGCAAACATGACACTTCCAGGAGTGTCATCACGCACACCATTTGTATTGACAAAAGGTAATTTGAATGGAAATGGGCAGAAGACGGCAAATTTCGCAAAAATTTATTACGCATTTTCACTTTGTCAATAACAAAATAGCATGTAAAATGGATGGAAACTAGACAGAGTTCACAGTTCATAAGTGGCCTTCCCATGCATCGGAGCTGAATCCAGTAGAATAACTTTAGAATGTGGTAGAATGGGAGATTCGCAGCATGAATGTGCAGCTGACGAATCTGCAGGATTTGTGTGATGCAATCATGTCAACATAGACCAGAATCTCAAAGGAATGTTTCCAACGTCTTGTAGAATCCATGCCATGAAGAATTGAAGCTGTTTTGAGAGCAAAGGGAGGACCTACCCAGTATTAGTATAGTGTTCCTAATAAAGTGCTCAGTGTATGTAGTCCCAGTAGTTTGCATATTCATTGCAATGGGCATTCATTATCTTAAACACTTGTCTCCCACAATATTAATAGAGGCTTTCCACTTTGCTACAGCAATCGTAAAGCCACATTTACATGATTTCCCCTTTTGAACTCCACATGAAAAGGGCTTCCAGAGAATGTCTTGTTTTGTAAGCACTGGCACTGGTCACATAATGATACTTTATCCAAATTGTCTGGAATGTGATGCCGGCGAAATGCTGGTCGTTCACTCCAGCGGGTCATATGAATGTGGCTAATCACATATCACTTATCTGGGTTAGTTTTTTAAAAACAATTACAGTTAAGAGGTCCTTTCTCCATCACTTGATCACTGTGTGTTTGAGGTGTGTGCAACAATGTAATGACCCCAGAGAGCGCAAAGGTCACGTCCTATTCCAGCCAGTGTTTAGCATTATCACGGAGCTGAATAACATGTCAGAATGTATTGTGAAGATTAACATATTTACCAATCACGATTTAAGAAAAATGTACACAAACATTTGAAACCGGATAGTTTTTGTATGTGTAGTCTATATATTTGCCAAATGAAGGATTTGTATATACTTTTACATTCACCAGATGACATCTTTCATTATTATTCATCAGATATGATGTTGGAGATGAGATGTTCTGACGAGACACGTTTCCATGCGCGCAATTTTATTTGCATGCCTTCGCTTTAAACTATAACACTTGATTTATTATCTCTTTAAAATATGTGTTAAAGTGTGGATATAAATATGGATGAATATTGTCACCGATTTTAGGTGCAGTAAATGCTCAGATATACTTCATATGAAATTGAAGAACAAATGGGTATGATGTCATTTAGAACTAAATCTGCCCAAAACGAGTTGTTTTAGCATTCGTTTCGGTGGATTGTAGCAGCTCGCCTGGATGAACTTTTAAGAAAACTTACAACCGGCTGCCAAACTTCTTACTGCCATTGGACTACGTCATCGGTAGGTGTGACTTGAAGCTCCACCTACAACTTTGTTTACGTTTTTCAGTCAGTATTCAACATGATCACGTGAGCTGGTGCAAATGTACCTACATTAGTACGCTCGTTCACATCGAGATATTTTTCCAAGACCATGTCATGCAGTTTATATTTATTTATTAATTTATTTGAATTAGTCTACAAAAGGAATCAAATACTCTCAAGTGCACATTCACTTATGTGCCATCTGCAGTGAAATCCATTTACACGTCTGCCCAAAGGAAGATATGCCTATCACCATTCTTTTGTATGTATTCTGAATATGAACACTCTTTTATACACTCATCTTTGCAGTAGTATCAGTGTCATCATATATTACAGTAACAGTGTAATCTGAGCATATTATGGCTGCGTATTAGCATCATGAATTCATAATGTAAACAAGACAAAAAACATTCTACAGTGTATATATTACTTTAAATCATCATCGAGTGGTTAAAACAGCTTCTTTTACTGACCTTATGTAAATTTTACTCATAGAATGAGGCATAAAGCCATTGATGACACATTTTAATGTCACATTAGTTATAGGTTTTAATGCCTCCCACAGCGGTGTGGCGGGTGTCTGAATGTTCACTAACAGTATAACGTTGCTCGACTGTTTAGAACTTCTTTTTACCCCTGAACGAAGAAGCACTTTGCGTGAAGCATATCGGGCCTTAAATCCCATCGAGGTGTCAGTAATTGTTTATATTTTACCTCCAAAGGTTGCAGCCACAACCCTCCAACGCCGTCCACAGGGGAAAAAACTATCATTGTCTATTTCTGCCGAAAGCAGATCGTTCCAAATGTATCTATCTGCACTGATTAATTGGCAAAACCAATATATCGAGTCGACCTCTTGGAATAATTTCTGAAATTCAGCAAATACATGCTTTAGGTTAATCAATGACGTAACATCCATGATGTCATTTCTGAGAGTCTGTGCATCAAGTAATCAACAGCTTTTGTTCTGTGCAGGTTGGCTCATGTGGAGAAAGCGAGTGAAGCTTTAGGCATTGACATCTTACTGATCAGTGACAAACTATTCAGGTACTTTGAAAGTAAATAAAGCACTTATATGTTATCACAGACTTTTATAGTGTCCGATTGAATAAGGACATCCTGTCCTTATTGAGGTTCTGCCTCTTTTTACATTTAGGTGTCTTTCCCCTTTTTGTTACGTGTAAACTGAATAAAACTATAAAAATCATCAGTTTCATGCAAGACTCGAAAAGCGGTCCTTTGACTACAGAAGGTCTCTGCAGCTTAAACTTGCCAAGAACCACTCACAGGAAGAGCCATCTGACTGACATCTAATGTGATCAGTCACAGCTTATTTTATTGCTTGATTAGGGAGAGGGGGTTATTTGAGATGTATTATACCATGATAATGTACCAGCTTATAAATGGATAATTTAAAGAATGATGCAGCAATTGTGTGATATATTGGCAATATATCTGCCTATTGGTCAACTTGCTCTCTGGATACCAGCATGGGCCATTAAAAAACGACAACATATCAGTTGACCACTACTATAAAGTAAATCTGTTAGTGTATGATGCCTTGAATCTGATCAGCCAATGAAACTCAAGAAATGGAGATGGCAAACAAGCAGTTGAAGTGGAGCTCCGTGATGGAGGAACAGTTCATTCAGTTTTGGCAGGTCAATAAGTGCCTCTACAATGTCAGCGAAAAGAGTTAATAGGAGTGTGTCAGTCGAAGTATAGGTCTATAATGGGTGCAACATTTATGGGTGTTTCCCAATCTGTGGGCCTTTTCAAACCGGGATGGGCGTGTCTATACTATACAATGAAAGTAGGCAAATCATGTGAAGTGGTTGAAAACTGCTCATCCTGGTTTGATAGCACCCACTGATTGGGAAAAGCCCATTTTTATTCTGCAGAGACATAAATCTCTGTCAGTCGGATATTGAGTGATTCTTAATAATTTGGTGTTAAAAACACCTAGTTTTTATCTGTATCTGTGAGACGTACTCCTTTTGGATTAGTGTAATTTATAGTTTTTTTATTTTCTTGTTAATGGCAGGCATCAGGACATAGCCACTCGCAGCCGTTATGTTCGGCTGGTGGACAACGTCAGAGACAATGGAGGAAATGTTAGGTATCTGCTACATCACAACATGACTTTTACATCATATTATAATGCTACCGGTGTTATGGAGATATTTCGCACTTGACACAAATAATAACTCATCTTTTTTTTCTTCTTCATTGCTTCTGTGGAAGAATGTTCTCAAGTCTGCATGTATCTGGAGAGCGTAAGTTTCGTTTTCAAAATGTTCCAGAAAAACATTTGACATTATTAATTTTGACTGATCCATGTGGTTTGTCTTTGTAGAGTTGAATCAGCTGAGCGGCGTGGCAGCAATCCTGAGGTTCCCCATTGCTGACGTGTCTGAGGCTGAGGACGACAGCAGCTCTGATGAAGCCTAAAATTATCATCATCTCATGGGTCTCATGCTAAAGAGATATTGTTCGAAAGATTGGAGACACGTCACATTTAGGACTGCATGGAGTTAAGACTCCATAACTGCCTTAATAAAGGATCTGAAAGCAATTGAAACATGAAAAAAAAAATTTAATATGTGTCTTAAGAGTAATTATTACGCAGGAAAGCACTAAAGAATACTTAAATGCCAAACAATACTCTAATAATCCATTAGCCACAAAACTAAAACATTTTGTATGTACACAGTACTTAAGAAACATAGAATTACACCCATTCTGTGACAGTAGAGTTAAAGTAATAAATTCACAAATTTCTTAATAGTGATAGATGGATTGATGGTTTCTGAGCAAAAGATGGTTTTGCATCACTGTGTAGCAACTTCAGATTGTAATTTTTCCCACACTATTTGTGCTACAAACACGAATGTACCTCAAATTATGCAGCTTTTTATGGAGAGGTGCGATCTGACCTGAATCATAGAGATTTAAGGGGGGCTCTTTTGACTTGCAATCAATCAACCCAGAACACCCTAGCAACGGCATAGCAAGTATGCTTAAACCACTCAGTAAAACTTTTTTTAGGTAAAAGTTATTTACATGCCAAGTCTGTGTAACCTGGAAGTACTGGAGTAGATGGATTTCCAGTATCTTACCCTGAAGGAAGCAGCAGTGATCTGTTGAGTAATGTGAGATTAGCTGAGCATGTACTAGCATTCATGCCAAATCAAAGGGAATGGTGCCAGTGATGCATACCAAGTTTCGTCTTGGTATGCCACACCGTTGGTAAAATACAGCGTTTTATGAAATAATTGAAAATGGCGAACGTGCAATATGGCCGACATAAAGACATAGGATATCATTCTCCCAATAACTCCCAATGGCTCAATGAATTTATAGAGACCAGTTCCAATATTTAAGGTTATATTCAAAAGTTATAAGCAAACATAGCATTTTTCCATATTTTTACCAGTAGGTGGTGCTGTCCCAAAGCAGCCCAGGTATGCTCAGGTCATTGAGATGATTCTATATACCAAGTTATGTTTCAATATGCCAAAGTGTTGCAAAGATACACAAATTTACACTTATATTTCTGCTCATAACTTTATAAACATGTGGTCAAAAACTAGATATTCTTTTCTCAGATTCTGTGGCTCATGCTGAATACATACCCTGGTTCCAATTTCCACCCAACTAGACTTTCCTTCAATGACAATTTGCCACTCCTACAAATTTAGTCAAATCTTTCCCACATTTGGCTCAGATGATCTTCAGAGCAAGACGCACAGAATCTATCAATAAACGTTTTCATTTTCAAACCATTGTTGAGAAATCAGCTTGCGTATGTGGTGGCAAGGAGGCCAAACACAAAGTGAGGCTTTAGCTAGTCTACACTTTGGCATATTGTATATTTCATTGGCACCATGACCTGAGGGTATCACACCAGTTTAGGGCCACTGCCACCTATTGGGGAGAAATGTGAAAAAGGTCTTTTGCTTATACCTTTTGAATTGTTTGGCCTAAAATCATGAACTTGGCCTCTTTCGCTTCCTTGGGTCATACACAATATGATGTCAATTTCCATGGCCAGCGATGTTGTTCACTGGACATTTTGTTATAAAATTCAATGCTTTGGTGTATCAAGACAAACCTTGATGCATATCATTATCACCATGACCTAAAAATGTCTCAGCAGTTTGGAGACCGCACCAGCTAGTGTTTTCAATGTTATTAATAAATGCTTATAACTTTAAAAATCTTTGTCTACAATCATGAGTCTTCTTAGCAGTGGTGGGCCGTGCATTTACAATCTAGGTCTTCAGTGTGATTCGTCCCATTAAGAAAACACAGTTTCACATTGAATAACACCCTATGACATTGTGCTTCATACATTATGTCACAGCTAACTAGTAATACCAATTGACATTTTAAAAACACATCCACACATGAAAGCCAGAACTTGAAACGACACTTAGTGCTCAAGAAAGCCTAATATTAACTGCAGCATGACTGTTTTGTGAAATGAACGTCTCCAGAACATATGATAATTTTTCATAAGAATCTACCAAGGAGGTCTATAATACCTGGAAAAATCTATCTAATAATATTTGTGATTTAAATGTTGCTTGCAATAAATTTAGTTTCTTCAGGGTACACGGTTATGCTGCGTTCCATTTAAATTTGATGTGGGATATTCCTACTCGATATCTCCAACCATCAGTGGCGGATCAGTGGGCAAGGGCAAATTCTATAGAAATTTTGAAGGCCTGACGGGGTGGAGCTCAGACTCACATGCTGCTTCAGGCAAGTGATTTGTGAAACAGTTGTCACACTTTGATAAAAAAAAAATTATTCTTTTATTTGTAGATTAATTAAGAGTGTAACGTGATTGAGAATAAAAGGATGAAAAATATTTATTAATTTGGCATGTTACGCTAGCAGAGAAGGCTTTGCTGTCCTTGAGAAATTGCCACTGCTCCTTAGATTTGGTATGACTGAAATAATGCTTCTGAAATCACATTTTTGGGCATTATTTGACTGCTCAGTCTTTTTTTCAGAACTAGGGAGCAATATTGGTACTTGCAGCAATATTGTCATTATTGCCTTTGACTTCATTGTGTCATGTTCTTGTTACTTTATGTTCATTAAAAAAAAATATATATATATTTGGTGTTTTAACAGCTTTTAAAAGACTTTCAAGCTCAGCTTGTTTAATTGAAGTATTTGTATAGTACTGTCCCATTTTAACCAATTTCACATCAATGTATCTCTGTATTTTTATATAAATATTAAAAATATACTGATGAGCATTATAACCACCTGCCTAATCTGCTATTGGTCCTCCTTGTGTTGGTCCTCCGTTGGTCCAGCACATCCTACAGATGCTCAATCAATTGAGATCTGGGGAATTTGGAGGTCAGGAAAACACCTTGAACTCTTCATCATGTTCCTCAAACCATTCCCAAACAATGTGTGCAGTGTGGCAGGGCGCATTATCCTGCTGAAAAAGGCCACTGCCATTAGGGAATGCCATTGCCATGAAGAGGTGTACCTGGTCTGCAACAGTGTTTAGGTAGGCGCCACGTGTCAAATTGATACACACACACATATATTTCAGATTTCAAATATGTAGCACCTTTGAAATAGAAAAAACTAAATCATCATATGGTTTAATAACAGTAATGTTAATAATTCCAGGATACCATTTTATCAGGGTTTACATTTTGAACCTTAGAAGTTAAAAAGGAGTTTAAAGCTTATAATTTGACATTGTATTGGCACTTCCCTAAACCAAAACACAAATACATCTTATTTCATTTCAAACAATATGATGCTACATCCTTGTTAAATAAATAATTGAACACTATTTTCAGAGCTTTTACAAGTACCATGGCTTTACCATAATTTTATAGACACGGTGCTCCTGCAAAACCATAGTTATCTACTATGTACACCCCATAGTATATGAACATGGTATCAAAATACTGTAGTATTACCATACTCTTACCATAAAGTACCACCATATGGTGACCAAAAATACTGTCAGTTAGGCGGCTCATACCATAGAATTACCAACTGATATCTTCAATGTACCATGGTACCACCAAAATACTATTTTTAAGGGCCCTGCAACATACATTTCCCCACAGTTTGAGTATCATTACATCTAATCAGTCAGATTTATTCATTAGGACAGTGGTATCCCTTTAACCAGGTTAAGTCCTCTAGCATGCCCCAGTGTAAGTACAGTATCGAGAGGATAACCATGATGTGCATGATCTGGTGACTGTTAAACCAGTAGTCAAACTGCCCAGGACTAAAACGCTCAGGCAGGCGGGAAACATTGACCAGTCCTCCTAGCAAAGCCAGAGTATCCATGGTGAGGTAGAGGCGAAGGGAGGCGGGGCTTCCTCTCCCTGCACCAATTAGACGCAGTAAGAAGAGAAAGAAGCGGAAGAGCGCTTGCCAGGCGAACGACTGAAGACGCTGCATGTTATTCCGTGCTGTGACTGCGCAGTGAACACCATAGCCGGAGAGAAGGAGATATGCTAACATCACTGCATGGCGGGGTGTGGGGTAACATAGAAGAGTGATGTAAATGATGGGCAAAGCACCTGCAAAAACAAAAGTACATGGACATTTAGGCACTGAGAGACACCCTGCAATGATACAGGTGCTGTAATCAATGTGCCATTGTGGAACATCAGCCAGACTTACTACTGGTTTAGACTCTCCAAACAAATGTACAATAGTACACTGTAAACAATTACTGTCAATTTACAGCCAAATTCCTACAGCAATCAACTGTGATTCTTAAATATATTAGTTTGCTGTTAAAAATGTTGCATTCTGGGAGAACAAGAGCAGACTTATTGTGAAGTGACTAGTTTTACTGTAAAAAGCAGTTGTTTGCAAGGCATTAGGGGAAAATTTACATTCAATTTTACAATCAAGATTTCATCTTGGTGAAAGCTAGTGACATTTTGAAACGTCTATTTTAAAAACCCCCATGAAAATTCACGTTTGTGGCACATGGTTACTGTTCATGATGTTTCTAACCAACTCCTCTGTTCTTTATCATCTCACATCAGCCTGTCTGTCTAATGAAAAATCGAATTAAAAAGTATCAATAATCCTTTAAAGCAATGTACTTATTAAATGTCAAATGTTGCCAGGATTGAATAGTATATTTGTTATGAAAAAAACAACAACCTGTATACAGTAAAATAACAGCATAGCACTGCATTGTGGGATATATTGGTAAAATACCCATAAGCTTTCGAGCTTGAATAAGTATGTATGCTTTGAAAATGCATTGGGGCTACACAAATTGTAAAAAGAAAAAAGTACAAAAGTTTTTATTCAGATTTAATAGAAGTCTTAGTTTCTTTCAGTGTTGTTGTTTTGTTCAAACCAATCTCATGAATATTCATACAGAATTTACGAGTTGGCTATTTCATATGACCTCACATGATGTTGTTCGCATTAAATCTTCATCACGTGCAATTCCCGGATGTGTAATGTGGAGTGTGAGTTCCGTGCACGAGGCATTAAGGACTTATTAATATGCCCTTACCCAAACCCCTTATCTAAACGTAACCAACCAGTAGAGTGTGTAAATACGACAGGAAGCTGTTGTGTGTAACAGAAGCAAGTAACTGTCCAGCGTCGTCATTGGCTGTAGGAATTCGTAGGAATTCAGTGCAGTCGCACGATATCATACGAATTAACCAATTCAGAAAAGTCGTATGAATCCTGACGATTTCGTCATGAGACCATGTTGGGTTTCTTTGAAGTCACCATTTTAGTGTTCTCTAGAGCAGGGGTGGGTTTACATTTTTCGAGGCCCCAAGAAACCGTCCAAGCTGGGACCTCATTTTAAAAATATATAAAATGTAAAAATGTTATATATATATATATATAAAGCCTAGACGTCAGGATATGTAGGTAAGCACTGTTGCTCTCTAGTGTTCTCAGGAGAGAAACTAATAACTGATAACTGCTTATGAAGCTGAATATTGTTTTTTGACTTGAATGATCTGTGTCAACTCCAACTCTCAGCTTCCTGCTTCCCATTTATGGGATATCCTGCACCCACACAAAACGACTGACAGGCAAAAGTGTCTCAAAGTCTTCTGATTGGCTAAATAAAGATTTTTGTTTGACGTTTACAGTTACTAGCACGCAGAGTGTCGCAGAGACAGGTGTGATATTTCAGGGCATCTAATTCAGTGATGTCTGTCAGGTTTTTGGAACATTGTGTGCCATTCCATAAAAAAAATCTATAACAGCAGCTCCAGCATTTTAAGGACTCTATGAAATGGTTTGATGTGCGCAGTGTTCTTTCATGTTTTGATGTTTTTTTTATATTGAAACAGGATGTAGGGGCAGGACGTACTGAAGGGCTTATGCTGCGTTCCATTCAAAGTCAAATGTAGGATATTTCTACTTGATATCTCCAACTATAAAGACATGCCATTGCCCTTAGCTCCGAAGATGACATATAAGGAAACAAAATCTGCATCCCAAACTGCATACTACTGCACTGTTCTACGTATTTGTAGTGTAAATAGTATGTTCACACTAAAAGCCTTGATATATTTCTGTAGAACTTCTCATTCGTTCTTCTTTCATGGGTAAAAAGAAGTTCTAAACAGCTGAGTAACGGTATACTGTCTCCGAACATTCAGACACCCGCTACACTTCTGTAGGAGGCGTGTAGAGGAGCATTTAAACATGGGGATACTCAGTAAAACCTTAAATAATGTGACTTTAAAATGTGTTATCAATGAATTTATGCCTCATTCTGTGAGTAGAATTCAAAATCAGAGTTCTAGATTTCTGCACAAGTTTTCAAGTTGGAAGTCAAACTTCATGTGGTATTATATTGTACTTTTAGTTTAGAGTTTAATGGAATTCCGCATTATCCCTTTTTTAACCTTTAGTTAGCGTCAGTAGCCTTTAGTTAATGGCAAACTCCGACAAAACCATACTTGATAGCATAGATGAAAGCAATGAAGAGTCCTTCAAAATGAATCAATTCCAACTTCTTCCATCACAACTAATTGATATTTAGGAGCACATCCTAAGACATACTGACAAACCACAATTTGTGACTTGAAAGATGAAAGTGTTGTTTATGAATAAAGGATAGGGTCATTCTCATTCTAAAGAACAAAAATGAAATACCCCCCTGAGCAGGAGATGATGTAATCAGTATTTTTGTCTATTAAACCAATGGGTGAAGGATTAATCTCCATTTACTATCATTCAAAAGTCTCTGTGTATTGTGTTTTTGTTTTTTTGGAACATATAATTCACAAATATTTTCTAAATATAATTTATATTACACCAGATGTTTACCAGTTCCCGTTTTTTTGGAAGGCTTTTAAAAGCATGAAATGGATTTGGGTAAGGGGTTAGGACTGTGCATGCCAATCAGTGGCATGATGTCATTTTCCTGCACCAGATGGATTAGTCACATGGCATTTACAGCTCAAGTAGTTGGCTCAAAAATGTAACTAGCCAGTAGCCTTTAGTTTAGCCATAAATTATGATTATTAGTCAGATACAAATGGTGGAAGGGACATTCTCATTCTAACTTTATGCAATATAAGTCTGTCTGGTGCAAGATGAGTCATTAATACTTTTGATCCATTATCCCCGAAGAAAAATACTGTACATTTTAAATGTGATGTATACTTGCTGTTCAACATGTTTGTGTTGACATTGCATAATTTGGCTAGCATCTACCAAGCAGCAAATACATTTGCACCAAAACACTGAGGTTGACTGATTGCATGGTCTATGACATCAACAACAAAAGTTATGGAAAGCGATTGCTCCTTCCTTTTAAAAGTTATACTGTACGATAAACTTATTTATTTTGCTCTCTACACTATGCACAGTTATTGAGTAGATAGATTTAATTGTTTGCATTTCTAATTGTTTATAACCTGCGGCCTGTAACCTCCGACCCTTTGTCAGGTCATGTCCCTTCAGATGATAACCACTACTGTACACCAGTGTGTGACTGTCATCACTGTATAATACTAAACTTGGTAGTTACTCACCAAGAGTGTTTACGAGACAGACACCAAACATGTCGAGGCACAGCAGCGTGTCATATATTGGTGCTCCGTCTTCATGGTTCATGAAGAGATGATAAAAGACTGAACATACGGTTGGAGAAAGACAAGCCAGATAATGAACCACACCGATCCACCACTCATCCACTTCCGCCCAGGGGATACTGAGAGGCAGAAACAGCAGAAAACAGATGAATGGGATACCTGATGGAGTAAACAACCAGAAGAGAAGTGTTACAATCCCAGACTGGATTGATATAAGCAAAATCAACCACTGCGATAGAGTGCATTCAGAGTGAGCCAGCCAAATGTGTTCGTGTGTTCACTGACTTTGTGGCATATATCAGAAATTAGGGCATTTTTTGTGTTCAATTAATATAAGAATTAAAAAGTATTTATCAAGCATTTATAACATGTAAGTTAAAATGCTCACTAATTGACAAGTATTGCATGAAAGTTGCCAACTTTTCTGGGCTCAGTCTCATCTTAGATGGAAAGTACATTTACATTTATGCATTTGGCAGACACTTTTATCCGAAGCGACTTACAGTGCACTTATTACAGAGACAATCCCCCCGGAGCAACCTGGAGTTAAGTGCCTTGCTCAAGGACACAATGGTGGTGACTGTGGGGATCAAACCAGTGACCTTCTGATTACCAGTTATGTGCTTTAGCCCACTACGCCACCAGCACTCCACAGTAGAACAGTGGAACTGTGTTTTTTGCTCTGAAGAGTCCACATTACAAAAAGGAAAAAGGCTATCCAAGCTGTTATTTGCATCAGGTCCAAAAGTCAGTGTCTGTATGGGCCAGTGGTGTGTCAGTGCCCTTGGCATGGGTAACTCGCACATCTATGAGAACCCCATGAATGCAGACTGTCTCCAATTGAGAATGTGTGGTGCATTTTGAAGTGCATAATATGGCAAGACCTTGTACAATTGTGCAGCTAAAGACCCATATAATGGATGAATGTGGGAAAATTCCATTTTTTAAACTTAACAAATTGTGATGTTTTACAGTGGTAAACACTCGACTGTCCCAAATCTTTGGAATGTGTTGCAATCATTTGAATTGAAATGACTGTACAAAGAAGAAGAATGAAATTCACAAGGTAATATATCATTTAATGTACATACTACAATATAGCAAAGAGTGATTATGATTTACAAATCACACATTTTAGTTTTTATAAGCATTTTTCATACTGTTCTAACTTTTTTGGAATTGGGGTTGTACCTATTTATAGTTCTACCTTAGAGTATAATGCATTATAACAGAAGCAACATCCAATTTTGTCTGCAGAAGTTATAATCAGTGGAGTCCGCCAAGGGTGGGCTGGGGTGGGCCTGACCCCACCCATTTAGATGTATTATAATAAGTACATTACAAAAGTAAATTCCACAAACTAATACATTTGATAAACTTCCACAAGCAGGCCTATAGAAAGTTTACAGCAGATGTTGTAGCCCTGATTACAGCATCACTTCAACGACAGTAATTCCCAAACTACAATTACGTGTAATCCCTCATAATGCTATTTACTTGTCCTTGTGAAGTGTGTAAGGGGGTGATCAACAGAGAAAGTAATCCTAAATGACAAGTTTAGAAGGTTCCCTTCGTCTGTGAGGCAGCCAGTGGATTTTCCTACCTTTTCTCAGAAATTATGCCATCAGTGGCACAATTATATTTACAAAATCCCTGTGCAGATCTATTAATTCACAGAAAATAGCTGGTTATGTACATACAAATTCATTTCATTGCAAATGATGCCGTTTGTTTTTCCATACCATGTGTATATATGTTCCCAAATTCATTGTGCAGATAGAACAAACTCCGCAGACAGTCTCTGTAGGTCGATATCGGCCGGTATCCCGTCAGAACATACTTATTAAACTGAAGATGTGCTGGTGAATTTTTAAAATCCATTAGTTTTGGCCCAATAAAAAAAGCCATGGCAAAAAAAGGAAAAGAAAAATGGTCAGGTGTCGTTGACCAACTTCCTGACCTTCCCTTGGGAGGAAAGCCTGTGGTCTCTTTGAATGATATAAATCAGGTTATAAATGCATCATTTGTCATTTGATTGCCTTCGCTAGAGACTGCAAAACTTGCTGACATCTGATATTCTTGGAAGTGCCGGTATGTACTGCAGCGACTTGTTGCTAGAGACAGGCTTAGTGTTTTAGCCAATCAGCATTCAGGCTGAGCAGAGGTCAGCTCATGAGAGATTACAGTTCCTTAAGTCCGAACACTGGCCAACTGACAGACTTTGACACATGTGCTTTGCATTTCTCTAGTACTATGGCTTTAACAATTTAAATGGGCGTAAATGGGCACCAAGATACAATTTACGCACTAGTGAATATCTGAATTAAACCATTAAACGTAGGTGAAACGTAACAAACTAGATATTTGCGGTGCACTTTCTGGTGTGCGCTACCTGTGTCACCGGCATGCCAAGTTTCAAAACCTACAAAATAAATATAGGATACTACAGTGAATAAATGTCAGTGTTTCTATTCTGTTGTATTGGTATTTATTTATTGCCCCTTATTAATTTTAATTTTAAATATAGGCTACTATTATATTTACTTATTTTAACATATTTTAACATGTAATTTATTTCTGCTGAGAGTTACGCAAGACAAAATTCAGTCATATTATGCGACTACGCATTACTTTACGGAGTGCAAACAATCTACTAGCTGTAAGTTGTACTAGCTAAGTCTTGCTTTAAAGCTGCACTCGGTGCCCATTTATATTGTAATGGCTGGGGCAACTGTCCCCAGTTGCTTAAAAGTAATTGCAAAAATGGCTCCAAAAAGTCAGTTCTAAAAAAAGCTCTAACCTAATCTTTTTATCTAATACAATGACATTCCGACATTTCTAAGTGTCCAAATACTTTTTGGGTACACATATTGGGATTGTAATATTTTTAAGAGTTCATAAAAATCTATGAAATAAATTGTATAAGCTATATTTTTGACAAGGTATTAGCATAGAGTTGACAAAAGATACACCGCTACATCATGCCTTGTTCGCTGTGTTTACTAATGGCAGTTTTGTATCAGAACTAAAGATGTCCGGTCACAAATGAATCACTCATTTGAGTCAGTTCTTTACAATAAATTGGTCACATGTGATAGATAGATAAGATTTACCTTTTATCAAAAGCTACACACAGAATTACAGGATAAGATGAATAGTATACTGTATGCAAGTAGTTTTTATACAGAAATGTGCAAATTAAATTCAGTTTAAATGGGTATGGGTTTGAGGTAGTAGAATAAATATACAAAATAAAATGTTAAACAAGTGATTTCATATTGAACACGTGTTTGTAGTGGTAGTAGTATAAATATGTAAATACAATAAAATGTAAAAATCTGTGATTTTACATGTTGAACTTGTGTTTTTATTGGTGGCAAGTCTAAATAATAATTTACATGTTTTGTTTTTACGTGCACATATGTATTGCACCTAATGTATACTTGTATGCTGTATTGTAATAAACTGTAATATACTGTACCAAGACTTTGATAAACGTCATGTGAAAACGCTCTGTGATGCTCTGTGCATCTGCAAATGAAAACAATTTAGCAAACTACTTTTGGAGTGTAGCTTGTAGTGTAACTTGCTACTTTATCTGAAGTGTAGCTTTTAGCTTAGCTTACCTTATTTTTCTGTTGATTAGTTTGTAGCTTAACTAGCTAAATTGTTTGAGTAGCTTTCCCAACACTTCACAAGTGCAACCTACCTAAACATCGTTGCAGACCAGGTACACCTCTTCATGGCAATGATATACCCTGATGGCAGTGGCCTCTTTCAGCAGGATAATGCACACTGCCACACTGCACACATTGTTCAGGAATGGTTTGAGGAACATGATGAAGTGTTCAAGGTGTTGCCCTGACCTCCAAATTCCCCAGATTTCAATCCGATTGAGCATCTGTGGGATGTGCTGGACCAACAAGTCCGTTTTACGGCAGTTCCGCCTCACAACTTACAACTTATCTAAATAACTTGAAGGATCTGCTGCTAATGTTTTGGTGCCAGATACCACAGGACACCTTCAGGGGTCTTGTGGAGTCCATGCCTCAGTGGGTCGGCACTGTTTTGGTGGCCATCGTAGGACCAACGTCATATTAGGCAGGTGGTCATAATGTTTTGGATCATCAGTGTATATCCTTATAATATACTCTCACATGGTTTGAACATTTGTCATCTAATCCAATGACATTCAGATATTTTGAAGTGTGACTTAATTGTTCAACTTTTTTGGAGCCCATCACATTTTCTTTGATGCTATCCTGCAATTAAAGAGAGTTGAATACTCTAAAGACAACAACTGTAAGCATAGGTTGGGTTTAGATGTCATTTTTATTTTTTCAAAAGTGTCTAAAAATCAGACATGGCATTTTGTACAGAAATAAATAATTTGTCTTCTAGCAACAAAATATCACAAACATGCAAACACAATGAGTATTCAAAAGTTACAGAGAAAAGAAAGCTGTAATATATAAAGAATCTATAATAACTCATTAAAAGTTTTACATTTAACTATTTGTTTTTGTGGCAAGAGCCAAATGTTATTACATATTTTGCATAAAAAGAAACTCTTATAGAATTAAAAATACATTTAAAACACATAACTACAGGTTAAAGAGAAAAATGACTAAAATGAAGATATCCAAATATACAACAATTCACATAAACGTCAACAGTGTAAAAACAAGAAAGAAAAAACGAAGATACACCTTTGCTCTGCACATCGTCCAACTCAATATTACCCTGAGATGAGAAAGAGGTCATAAGAGGTCATTATAGTGTCATATTATTCATATGACTTCAGTTCTAATTTATAAGAGACATTATGAGATGTTTATTAAATGTGTATAAACCCATACCTCTGTGTTTATTTCCAAAGAACCCGTTCAATTCATATTTGCCCTCCTTTCCTCCTAAAAAGAAAAGTCTTTTAATTCTTTGCCACAAAAACTTTATTTGATTAAATTAAAGGTGCACTTTAAGTCATTTTTGCTGGACACTTGTTGGCTGCTTTTCATCTTTCCTTTTTTTTTATTATTAATTAATATTATAGTATTATACAGTTTTGTACAAACATTCATATATAAGCAGCATTTATATTTGTCTACAAAAGTAATTAATAATCATTTAAGCACTTCTAGATCAGAAGGTTTTTAAGATCATGAGAAGCATAAATTCAGTCAAGAGCATCCAAAGTTTGAACTGGTATTTTAGAATAAAACAGCTTTTTATCTCATGTGAGAAGACATCAATCCTTTTTTAATAATTTTATCTTAATGCACTTGTAAACTTGACTATAGAGAATACTTTCAGATGTAGTCCCAGTACTCTCTGTGTAATCAGAGTAGATTACCTGTGTGAGAGCTGTCGTGCGGTTGGAAGTGTACTTTGAGGTGTTGTTGTATGTGGATCTGTTGTGGTGGAGCTGGCTGCAACATTTGCTCATGCTGGGGGGGCACAGGTGAGCCGGGCCCCTCTTGAAAACCATCAAGTGGCCCCGCAGACACAATGGGCACTGAGACAGGGGCCAGAGAGGAGCCGTCTGGTGAAAGGGAGGAGTCAAATAAGGTAACAGCAGGGATGTAAGGGGCGGGGCCTTCAGTGGGAGTGGCAGGGAAAGAGACTACTGCAGAGAAAACAGACAAGAGCAAAAGAAAGAGCGAGGAAAAAAATAATGGAGGTTAATTTGATTTCATAAATATTGACTTCATTTGTAAATTTGTTCACATTAATGTACTTACTGCACAATAAAAGTGTAGAGGGTGCAGCAGCAGAATAAGTGCTTAATTATTAAAACTTATCCAGTTACCATATTGTTATGAAATTATAGCCATCACACTTTCCACATGTTGATTTTGAGACTTGATAAAAAACTAACCTAGCCTGTGCAAAGTTACAACACAGGGCACGTTGCCCCTCAGATTATTTCATTATGTAAACTTTGATAATTAAGACCCTGTTTCCACCTGGTATTAAGATGTGTTTCGGGTGATCCGATCACGTGTTCAGCTCTAAATACAGGTCTAAACTGGGTCTAAAAAGTTGTGATCGGATGACAAAAACGACTTACAGATGTTGCCACAAACGCATCATAACGTCCTGTTTGTAACATTACGGAGTTGAACAAATGTGTCGATTCTAGTTTTAGAGTTGATTCTAGGACGAATCTTCTCTTTTGGAGTCGACTCCCCATCACTTAAATTCTTTGTCTTTCAAACATATTTCTCAACACAACTTTAGTAATGTATGAACGGCAGGGTTAATTAAAGTGGGTCTCGCACCGGACGCGTCTGGCAGATGACATGGCACATTCTAAAATTCGAAACAATTATTTTCTATGAAGGTATGTACGCATGCAGTACGTGCTCGCCGTTTTAGCAGGCTGTTAAAAATTCTGCAGCGTCAGGGAGCTCAACTCGCATAGCTTTCCATTAAATTCAACCCAAATCATTATCAAAGGACATTATTTACTCTAGTCATTACTGAATGATCTTTTTGTGGTTTGACAGCTTTAAAGACCTAATTAAATACTTATTCAGTGCTACATACAGGGAAATTGCATAATAAACGTTGCCATTTCTAGTCATTCAGTTTGCACAGTTACATCAGTTTCATACACTAACCTGCAAACTCTGAATGTGAATTCTTTAAGAGGTACAAAAACCTTCGTAACTTTGGACAGCCATCAGCTCGTAATGTGTGTATGATATGCCGCGAAAGTATCAGAACATTTTATTTCGCCCCCTTGTGGTCTCCCAAAGCTATTACATCAGACTACATTGAATGGAATGCAACTGGCACAAATGAAAGCACAAATATTAGGCTTCTAATTTAAATGGTGGCTGATGTTAATATATCAATGCCTCAATTTATCTAAAATAATTATTTCAAAGTATAATAAAACGTATTGCGGTTACATAATAATAATACAACATAATTGGACCGTTTAGTCAGTGATGAGTTCATTGTGCAGGAAAATGTTTCTAAGGTGGTGCCTTGCTTATGCATCTGCCCTGCAAAGATGCAGCCCGTGAAGTCCAAGTTGTTTTTAACCTGAAAAAGAATTCTGCTGTTTTTATCATTTCTTTTACCTTCTGCTTGTATTCTTCCATCGATGTAATCATTCGTTCCTGGAAAAAAGAAAATGGAATATGAGAAATGTTTTACAGCTCATCTGCCATACAACATACACGTGCAGTGGGCCAACATCTGTGTGGCTCAGCAGAAATCGAGCTTCATCAGACCAGACTATGTTCTTTTAGTCTTTAACTGTCCAGTTTTGGTGAGCCTGTGCTGACTGCAGCCTCAGCTTTCTGTTCTTGGCTGACAGAAGTGGAACCCGACGTGGTCTTCTGCTGTTGTAGCCCATCCGCCTCAAGTTTTGACACATTGTGATTCTGAGATGCTATTCTGCTCACTTCAATAGTACAGAGTGATTATCTGAGTTACCATAGCCTTTCTGACAACTCAAACCAGTCTGGCCATTCTCTGTTGACCTCTCACACCAACTAGACATTTCCATCTGCAGAACTGCTGCTCACTGGATGTTTTTGGCACCATTCTGAGTAAATTCTACAGACTGTTATGTGTGAAACTCCCAGGAGATTAACAGTTACAGAAATACTAAAACCAGCCCGTCTGACACCTAAGATCATGCCACGGTCCAAATCACTAAGATTACACTGTTTCACCATTATGATGGTTGATGTGAACATTAACTAAAGCTCCTAACCCATGCATTGCACTTCTGCCACATGATTGGCTGATTAAATAATTGCATGAATAAGTAGGTGTACCGGTGTTCATAAGTGGTTGATGAGTTTATATAAAATCTAAAAGTTGTAAATGTTATCATTAGTACATTAAGTAATGTTAACAAATGGAAACTTATTGTAAAGTGTTACCGTACCGTATTTGTCGGTGGATTTTGCATTCCCCTCTCCAGTTCCCAGTATGACAGGAGCATCAGGCTGGGGTGGGACGTCACCATCACCTGAATCAAACAAAGAAACACCAAGAGTTCAGACTGAAATGATTGTAGTGACATATATTTCAAAGAGCATTAAGATGACTAACCAGCTTTTTTTTTTTAAAGCTGCTTTGAAACTATGTGTCTTGTGAAAGCACTTTACAAATGAAAAATAACTGAAATGACTGACCGAACTGGTCGATGGATTTCTGTCCATCAATAACTGGGCCTTCGTGCAAAACTTCCAGATTTCTGTGTTCTGTTCAAATAATAAATTTAAAAGGGCATCACAGCATATTTTACAGTAGGGTTTCTAAAATGTATGAAAATTAAAAGAGAACTGTATACTGTGACTTCACAGTGAACAGGACCAATAAATAATGGAGATGTATGTACCATCAACAGACTGGCCATCCGTCACTGTGCCGAGGAAATCATATGGCACTGCTGGATTACCTGGAAACCATGTAGACAAAATTTGACATTGATCATACTGATATATGATTTCTCGATTTGTGGTCAGCTGTATTTATCTATGTTTGTTTAAACTGTTTCATTGAAGCTTGAGATGAAGACAAAAAGTTAATGCTTTTGAAAAAAATATCTTTCTTATTTAATCTTAAATGCCCTTTATCCCTTTAATGCATACAATGGGTCTTTAGTGACCCATGACCGCTTGCCTTCACAAACACCACTGAGAAAAAGACATGAATATAAATAGATCGCACCATATTTAGCTGGTTTGGCACTGCCACTAAGATGAACAGATTCTGGATTATACAGAGATTCTGGAGACCCTGGAGAGAGCAGCGAGAAGGGATATCCTTATTAGTACACTTATATATGAATCCAGTAATATTATGTGTTCACAATATTGGCCCTCACCGTATTTTCCAGACTTTGCATCAGGACTGAGGCCAAATGGCTGACCACCATATGGAAGACCTCCAAGACATATATATATATATATATATATACAGTTCAATATAAACAAGTAGAATTTGTTAAATACGATTAAATATATTGAAGTTTAATTATAAAAATTCATATTATTTGCCATTACCACCATGTCCGATGGGCTGTCCACTGTAGGGTAACCCTCCAAAACCTGAATATTAAAAAAGGTATTTAAAACTATGAAGACAACTGAGCTGTTGTGTAAAAAAGGAAAGCGGTTTATCAGCTCGCCATGTTTACCAGGTGATTTGGCAACAGATTCCAGACCGAGAGACTGAGGGTTGTAAGGTACACTACCATACCCTGTGTTGGGGAGAGATTGAAGCATTATTAGATAAAACAACAAACAATTCAGTATATGAATAATTATACTATTCTAAAGATCTAATGAGAAATTCACCATATTTTCCTGCTGCTTTAGGATTGTAGGGTCTGGCTCCATTACCTACGAGAAAGACACAGACATATATAGTACACCTGCATTTCCAGTCACAAACTAATAAACATATGTTTGATAATATCCCAGAAAAATGATTGCAGTATCAATAAGACAAGCCACAGTGTATTTACCAGAAGGATTAGTTTGATATCCATTGGGGGAACCACCAAAAGAAAGCCCACCAATGCCTATTACGCCACAAGAGGGACAAAACAAGAATGGTATAAGAATATAAACTCATGATGAGTATTTCTAATTGGATTTGCCTCAAACTGACCATATTTATTTTGTGATTTTCCTTTAGATCCCAAACCTGCTTGTTGTCCACCCTGAGGTACAGCTGTCAGAGCAACAGAGAGACATTTAACTAAAACACAGAATCTTAAACAATGAATTTCTATGAGGATACATTATATAATTTGTTTCTTTAAAATGTCTGTCATAGAAACAAAGGCAACGAACATAAATTGTTGCAAAAAGTAAAAACTGAACATACTTCATGTGACAACAATGAAGTATACTATTGTTGGATACATTTACATTGTGAATACACACATACAAACCGCATTCAGAAAGTATTCAGACCCCTTCATTTTTCAGACCCAGCACCTTTAGCAGCGATTAAAGCCTCATGTCTTTTTAGGTGGATTTGGGGATTTTCTGCCATTCTTCTTTGCAGATCCTCTTAAGCTCTGTCAGGTTGGATGGGGACCATCGGTGGACAGCCATTTTCAGGTCTCTCCAGAGATGTTCGATTGGTTTCAAGTCTGGGCTCTGGCTGGGCCACTAAAGGACATTCACAGAATTGTCCCTAAGCCACTCTTGCATTGTCTTGGCTGTGTGCTTAGGGTCATTGTCCTGTTGGAAGGTGAACCTTCAGCCAAGTCTGAGGTCCTGAGTGCTCTAGACCAGGTTTTCATTAAGGATATCTCTGTATTTTTAACAGACCCCCAGTCCTTGCCATAGAAAAACACCCCACAAACACCCCACCACCATGCTTCATCGTTAGGATGGTTTTGCAAAGGTGATGAGCAGTTCCTGGTTTCCTCCAGACATGACGCTTGAACTTGAGGCCAAACAGTTCAAACTTCATTTCATCAGACCTGAGAATCTTGTTTCTCACAGTCTTAGAGTCCTTTACATGCTTTTGTATGTGTCTTGCTCTTGAGTAGGGGCTTCCGTCTGGCCACTCTGCCATAAAGCCCAGATCAGTGGAGTGTTGCAGTGATGGTTGTCCTTCTGCAAGTTTCTCCCATGTCCACACATGATCTCTGTAGCTCATCCAGAGTGACCATCAGGTTCTTGGTCACCACTCTTACCAAGACACTTCTCCCCCGATTGCTCCATTTGGCTGGGTGGCCAGCTCTAGGAAGAGTCCTTGTTATCCTCCAAACTTCTTCCATTTAAGAATTATGGAGGCCACTGTGGTCTTAGGAACCTTCAATGCAGCCAAACGTTTTTGTAGCCTTCCCCAGATCAGTGCCTTGACACAATCCTGTCTCTGAGGTCTGCAGGCAGTTCCTTTGACTTCATGGCTTGTTTTTTGCTCTGATCTGCATTTTCAGCTGTGAGACATTATATAGACAGGTGTGCGCCTTTCCAAATCATGTCCAATCAACTGAATTTGCCACAGGTGTATCAAAGTGTAGAAACATCTCAAAGATGATCCAGAGAAATGGGATGAACCGGAGCTAAATTTCAAGTGTCATACCAAAGGGTCTGAATACTTATGTCAATGTGATATTTCAGTTTTTTCTTTTTAATACATTTGCAAAGTTATCAGAAATCTGGGTTTTGCTTTGTCATTATAGGATATGGAGTGCAGATTTATGTGAAAAAATTTAAAAGCATTTTTGCATAAGGCTGCATGAAGTGGTCTGAATACTTTTTGAATGTACAGTATATATATATATTTATTATTAGTAGTTGTATTTATAGATTGAATTGTTTCGAAACAGATTATACCAGGTTTGCCTTTTACAGCTCCATCAGGTACAGTTTGACCTTAAACAGTAAGAAAAGAAATATATATATATTTATATAATATCAATAAAATGTTTTACAATGAGGTCCAGTACTGTCTTTCAATCACATCGTCTCACCGTTTCCATATCCATTGGCATACTCTGCACTCGGGTAAGACCCTTGACCAGCACCAAACGCTAAATATATGTGCAAACATATATGAATATAAGAAATGTATGTGAATTGTGTTGACAAATGATATTTCAGCTGAAGAAAGATATAAGCATACCAGGCTGTTTGAACTTGTTTCCATATCGTCGTTGACCTTCAGATAGTTATGCAAAATAAGGGCAAAATATTACTGAATTTTACAACTTAAATGCTGCTTAATTATGCATTTTCCAAATAATTAAACTAAAAGCTAATAATAAATAACATTACAATATGTGTTGATTTACCTCCTTTGTAGCCATTGTTCATGCCTGGAACAGGATAACCAACCATTCCTGCTCCAAGGCCTGGTGACATGAATGATAAACACAACAAAAGTTTTCGAATATGAACTGTTTTTATTGTTTGTTGTATAGACCTATACATATATATGTATACATTTAATCTAAAGTGATTTGACAGTAACAACAAGCTTATTCTATATAATAATCACTTAATACTTTATTTCTACTGTACATTTACAGTGTATACAGTATAGTTGCACTAATGTCAGTGCTGATTATATGGCTCTTTTATTTTATTGACTGAAAGTTATCTAATGTTTATAGCTATTCTTAAACTTAAATTTGACTTTACCTGATTGTGATGGCTTCACCCTGTTTCCATTGGAGTATCCCGACCCTTCAGAACAATCACAACATAAGTATTTCTGACAGCGTTTTGAAACCAACACTAACAAAAACTTTTTGATAAGTGTTATTAAAAAATATTAAAATCTTGTTATTCTTGAAATAATAATAAACAAATGATAAAAAGAGTTTACCCTGATTTGTCAGTTTGATCCACTGTCCATTAGCTCTTCCTCCAGGTCCACAATCTAAATTAAATGAGAGGTTTATTTACATTCATGTAATGCGTATTATGCAATCAGATTATTACAAAAATCAAGTACTGGTATTTAGATTATATTACATTATAAATTGTGTGTAATCAGATTAGTTACTTTTTAATGTATACGTGATTACATTTTTCATACAAAAACAGTTCAATCCATATTCTTAATTTCCTAAATAACAACAATTATCTTACAATTAAAAATACAGTACATGCATGTTATCAATGTTTTCCATGTTGAGTAACAGTTAGTTACTCAAAATCTTTGAAAATTACTTCTGTAACCATGATCCAATTATTGTCCTAACAGAGGTTTTTAAAATGTTTGAAATTAATTCAACAGATGAAAAAAAAGTTTTTATGGATAATGCCTCAAACCATTAAGTTTTCATTCTAGACTTTGCTATTTAGGTTACATCTTGGAACAAGATAACAGATCATTAATATTTAAGTAATCAATCTATGGCTAGGTATGCATTAAATACACGTCGTGGAGGCAAATAATCACCCAACGTGCAGCAGGGCATCATCTAGAGGTTATAGGCGCACATGTTGAGTAGGGCAGCCATTTTGGATGAATATTTATCATATTATAATATAAATCATTTCTCCTCAACATGCCGGACAGAGAAAGATTCATTTGATGGGTCCCGGTTACCTTCTCCACTTCTGTGCGAAACCGCTGAATAATGTTTCAAATGCCCTGGTTGCAAAGAAGTTTACTAAAAAGAGATTATATGTGATAAGACATTTGTTGCCACATAAACTCAGGGTCCGTTCCAAAACCTAATGACTTTAAAAGGTTAGATCACCCAACAAACGATTTCCTAACAAACACTTTGGGTGAGTAATACAGGGCTGATGAACACTGTTGTCTTGTCTGTGTTTCCTGTAGTTTCATAGTTGACGTAAAGACGGCATTGCGTGATGATGTTGTATTCGCAAACATATTAGCGCAATCGCCTATTTCTCATGAAAATAGCTAATTGATTTTGAGCCACTTCATTAACATACAATACACCCAGTTTGCACACATACACCCACAGATAGCACAATCACTCTACCCTATGCCCTTTGCTCTAGCACGAAAATTGGGCATATAATTAGTTCTCTCATGAGAATTGGATAAGACGCAGCACAGTCCTTTGGTCATGAAAATAGAGCCAGAGTGTTGAGTGCTTTTGGTAAACCCTTTCACCATTTTAAGATAAAATAGACATTTAACATTCATTTTAATTAAAAACTTGATGAACAAGTATGAAATCATAAGTAGTTACCAGGATTATTCGTTGTTGGTTTGTTCAGCTGAGGCAAAGCTGGGTTTGGTTGAAGAGCTTGTGGAATCTTAGTTTGTTGTGTCTCTAACATTGGTTGAGGAACTGCTGCTTTTGGAGCTTTAGATTGTGGAATTTGTGCTAGAGACTCCGGTGAATAAATACCAGCATGTGGAGTCATTGGTTGTGGTTCCGCTGGTCTGAAGTTAAGTTCTTGTAGAATGACTTGCTCTGGCGCTAGTGGAACTTGAGGAAACTGTTTTGGAGCTTTACCTTGAGGAACACGAGCTGACTCTGGTGCAGCAAGATCTTCTCCATGAACAACAGGTGCAGGTGCTACAGGTTTATAAGCTTTAGCTGGGTTATTAGAGGCTGGACCCTGCCAAAATGGCTTTGGACCTTTTCCTTGAGGTACTGAAGCAACAGGAGCAAACTGAGCTGCCACAGGTTTGGGGGCTTTGCCTTGTGGAAGTGGTTGTCTTGGTCCCTTCATTTGTGGCAGAACTGGTGGAAGGCCTCGAGTTGGTTCTTGTGCTAGAGGTAATCCTGTACTTGGCTCATGCTGAATGAACGGTAAACTTACACCCTTGGTGTTAGATGTTACTGGGAGACGACTTGATGCTTCAGGGCTAAAAGTGTGCCCTTTAGATCCCTTGCTACTGGAAACATCTCCCTTTCCATTTGTCATAGGGACATATCCTAGAAACCAAAGCAATTTTACTTCAAACTGACAAAACTCAATGGCAATGAAAACTCACATTTCAGGTAGATCACCCAACTAACATACACACGCATAAACATACATTTATTACTAAACTACAAATTACAAAAACACGAGGAGGTAAATAAATTGATGTTGCTTACTAATAATGTTTCAAATGCCCTGGTTGCAAAGAATTTTACAAAAAAGAGATTATATGTGATAACAAGACATTTGTTGCCACATAAACTCAGGGTCCGTTCAAAAACCTAATGACTTTAAAAGGTTAGATCACCCAAAAATGAAAATTCTATCATAATTTACTCACCCTCATGCCACCCCATGTGTGTATGAATTTCTTCATCAGAACACATTTGAAGAAAAATAGATTTAGTTTTTTAACTCATTAGGTTTTTAAAATGCAAGCGGATGGTGATCAGACATTTGAAGCTCCAAAAATAACAGACAGTCATCATAAAGATCATCCATGTGACTCCACTGGTTATATTAATGTCTTCTAAAGTGTAAAGATTGCTTTTGCTGTGAAAAAGATCAATATTTAAGTACTTTTTAACTATAAATCATCACTTCCGGTCAGCAGCAGTAAGCATGTCAGGACTTGATATTAACACTCTCCCACCCGCAAAATGCTTTACACTGTGTCTCATTCACCCATTCACACACATATTCACCCACCAATGATGGCAGAGCTGCCATGCAAGGTGCTGGCCTGCCATTGGGAGCAACATGCGGTTCAGTGTCTTGCCCAAGGACACTTCGCCATGTGGAGTCATGTGGGCTGGGAATTGAACCACCAACTTCTGTTAGAAGTTCATACGGAATCATTAAAGAATGGAAAGCTTCTGCCAACCATGACACAAGCCAGGATTAGTCTGATTCTTAAAAAGATAAAGATCCAACCGTAAGAGTTACCGTGCAATTTCATTTATCCAGCTAGACATTTAAATATTTTCAAACATTTTGGCTAACCGACTAAGTATAGTTATGACCTCTCTAATACATATAGATCAGGTGGGTTTATTCGGGGCCGCAGCATTAGGCGTTTCATCAATATCATGTGGTCAGTGGCGAATGATCAGACTCCGGTCGCTGCCATCTCACTTGATGCCAAAAAGGTGTTTTATTTGGTAGAATGGGATTATCTTTTTAAGATTTAGGAAATGTACGGTTTCAGGAATACTTTTATTGGATGGATTAAGTTACTTTATAGACACCCTTTGGCAGCGGTACAAACTAATTTAATCATTTCAGATTATTTTACTGTGGATAGGGACACCCAGCAGGGTTGCCTTCTTTCCCATTATTGTTCTGTCTTACCCTGGAACCATTAGCAGCCGCAATAAGAAGGAAAGATGATTTTCCAGGGGTGGTGGTGGGGGTGTGGCACATAAGCTTTTGCTAGATGATATGACGCCATTGCGCCATTGTGTGTGGCTTGCCGTCCGTCACTGTCATTGCTGTGTGTGTTTTTGCTGTTTGTCTTGCTTTTTGCTCGAAATGTCGATTCTCTGCTGGTGTATGATCGCCAAACACTGCTGGATCTGCGATATTCTGCTGAAAATTTAGTAAAATTGGATGATGGTGGATGTGAAACCTTGCCCCCGCTCCTGGCGAGGCTCCCGGCTCACCTTTGGCACGCCCGGCTCCACCTTCTCGGCGTGAGCGGCCGACGAAAGCGCACCCGCCGCCGGGGAAATCGTAGTGGCCGGCTGGTGAGGTTGAAGGCCCGTCTTGCATGGTGTTCTACGCCTTTTTGGACTGAGTTTGGAGTCGTGACTAGCCTCGTTATTCCTCGACGCTCGCTGGACCCTGTTGGCGCCTGGCTGATACCTGTCGTCGGCCCGGAAGAGGTGTTCCAGCCCCGCGGCCCCTGCTCTCCTCGTCCCCGCTGGCGCGGAGTCAATCACAGCAAGTTGTGGTCTCTGTGTCGGGTTTCACGAACATCCAGCGCCGCGGATCCGCCGGTTCCTGCTAGGTTTGGGCTGGTAAATGCTAGATCTCTAGCAAATAAGACTTCTGTCTTAAAGGATTTTTTTCACGTCCCGAGGAATGGATTTCCTTTGTGTAACTGAGACATGGCTGAGTGATGGTGAGTCCAGCGCTTTCACCGAATTTTTACACCATGATTGCTGCTACCTTAACTCACCGCGAAAAAATCTGGCCGAGGAGGAGGAATAGCGACCATATATAAGAGTCATTATAAATGTAAGCAGATATTGCTGTCATCCGCTTTCAGCAGCTTTGAGCTGAGTTTATTTGAGATTGGTCGCTCTCACACAGTGTTGTGTGTTGTGGTCTATCGGCCCCCCAAGTACAATAAGGACTTTTTAAATGATTTTTCTGATTTTCTGGCTGAAATCATGCCTAAATATGATCGTGTTCTTATTGTTGGGGATTTTAATGTTCATGTGTGTTGTCTTGATAAGCCAATGACAAAGGGTTTTCTAAACCTCACTGATTGTTTTAATCTTGTGCAATCTGTGTCTGGACCCACACAAGAACATGGACACACACTTGATCTTGTTTTATCATATGGTTTGCCTGTTCTTAATCTAGAGATATGTGACACAGTGTTTTCTGACCATATGCCTGTAGTATTTGAGACTGCTCTTGCCTGTCATACATTTAAACCTCGCGCTGCTGCAAGGCGCTGTCGCATGATTAACCCTTCCACTGCTGCTCAGTTCTCGGCTGCTTTCAGTCAGAACACCATCACCCCTGAGTCTGTATTGCACACAGAAGAGCTTAGCTCATGGTTTCACTCCACCTGCCAAACTGTTTTAGACACTGTGGCTCCATTAAAATCCAGGCAGCCTAAAACTAAATCTGAGCCCTGGTTAAATGACATGACTCATGCTGCCAGACGTGAGTGCCGTAGAGCTGAGCGCAAGTGGAAGAAGGACAAACTGCAGGTGTCTCTTCAAATGTTAAGGGATTGCTGGCGTCATTTCCAGGAAACTGTGAAAGATGCCAAAAGAAAATATTTCTCAGATATTATTCTGGCAAATAGTCGCAAGCGTCGTGTTTTGTTTAACACCATTGACTCACTTTTAAATGCACCACAGAATGCTTGTATGGAGGCATCCCCTGCTATGTGTGAAAATTTCCTTTGCTTTTTTATTGATAAGGTCACTTCTGTTAGGTCTCAAATTGCGCCTTCAGCTTCAGACCCTTCAATCTCTGTCCCTTGCTCGGTTGTTTTTGATCATTTTGAGCCGGTAACTTTTTCTTTTTTAGAGGAGGTAGTTGGTCACTTGAAGCCCTCGGTTTCTCCAAATGATGCTGTTCCCCCTCGACTATTTAAGGAGGTTTTCCCCACTGTAGGACCATCTGTTGTTGCAGTTATAAACAGTAGTCTGACCTCGGGTGTGGTCCCTAAAATTTTGAAACATGCAGTGGTTCAACCTCTGATTAAAAAACCTGCTTTGGATCCGTCAGTTCTTGCTAATTTCAGGCCTATTTCCAAATTGCCCATCCTTTCAAAAATCCTGGAGAAGATTGTGCACAGTCAATTATTGGTCTTTTTGGAAGAACATAATATACTAGAGGTTTTCCAGTCCGGCTTTAAAACCTTGCACAGCACCTAAACCGCTCTTTTAAGAGTTTTTAATGATATCTTTTTAGCGACTGACTCTGGCGACTGTGTTATCCTTGTGCTTTTGGATCTAACTGCTGCATTTGACACAGTGGATCATGAGATATTGATTTCACATTTAAGGCAGTGGGTGGGCATCAGTGGCATGGCACTGGAGTGGTTTAGGTCATATTTAGCGGATCGAACTTTTTGTGTCAGCATAGGTGAATCTGTATCCTCCTCTGCTCCTCTCTTGTGTGGGGTCCCACAGGGCTCAGTCCTCGGCCCTCTACTTTTCTGTTTGTATTTGCTTCCACTTGGTTCCATACTTAGAAAGTACGGCATTTCATTCCACTGTTATGCAGATGACAGTCAGATTTATGTACCTCTTAAAAAGAAAAATGATAACTCTGTTGGACAACTACTCAATTGTCTCTACGACATAAAGGCCTGGATGGCTCTGAACCTTTTACGATATGATGACAATGATAAAAAAACAGAAGTGATGGTTTTTGGAGGCACCACTGGGACCCCGCCTGTAGATCTGGGCTCCTTGGCACCCTATATTAAACCTAGCATTACAGACCTAGGAGTTAAAGTGGACCCTGAGCTTAAATTTGACAGTCAAATCAAAGCTGTTGTCAAATCAAGCTTCTTTCATTTGAGGCAGCTGGCCAAAATAAAGCCAATTCTGTCAAGACAACATTTTGAAACTGCAATCCACGCCTTTGTAACTACACGGCTGGACTATTGTAATTCGCTATATGTGGGGGTTAGTGGGTCCTCCATCACCCGTCTCCAGATGATACAAATTGCAGCAGCACGTCTTTTAACAGGCACACGTAAACATGAGCACATCTCCCCTATTTTAGCTTCATTACATTGGCTGCCTATTCAATTTAGGATCCATTTCAAAATTCTGTTATTTGCTTTTAAATCATTAAATGGTCTTGCCCCGCCATACCTCTCTGAGCTTCTACACTCTTATAAACCCGTCCGCGCTCTCAGGTCAGATGATCAGCTGCTCCTGACTGTGCCTAAAACTAAGCGTAAGCTCAGAGGGACCCGTGCCTTTGCTGTGTCTGCCCCTAGACTTTGGAATGATCTGCCTTTGCATGTTAAGCAGGCCTCTTCTTTATCTGTTTTTAAAACCCTTCTTAAAACCCATCTTTTCTCTGTGGCTTTTGACACCTAGTAAGATGTCGACTTTATTTACTTGATCGTATTTGTTACTTTGAATGTTTTTATTATATGGTTATTAATTGTACATATGTTTATGTATATTTTTCTGTACAGCACTTTGGTCAACTTTGGGTGTTGTAAAGTGCTTAACAAATAAAGTTGGTATGGTATGGTATATTTTATTATTGTCTCCGACTGCACTAGATCTATGCCTTGCCTCCAAAGAATTATTCATTTATTTTCTAAGTTCTCGAGATACAGGGTTAATTGATCTAAAGTTTTGGCTCTGACAGCGTACTGCCCAGTAACAGCTTTTCAGCTGGGCGTCTTCCAGTGCTTCAAATATTTTATTCCCAACAAATTTGTCGGATTTAGTAGAGTTAATTTTGATCTCTTAATAACAAGGTTTTCGAGCGATGTGGGCAGGTGGGCTTCATTACTTTTATCTAAGATTGGGAAGGTTAATGTAATTAAAAATGTATTGTATTCCAAAATGTAACTACCTGTTACAATCTCTCCCTGTAGATGTTCCCCTCTTTTATTTCAAGCAATTTGATAGCATAGCGAAGTCCTTCATTTGGAATGTTAAGCGTCCCATGTTACATTTCAATAAGTTACATAGGCCGATTGATAAAGGTGGGTTAGGCCTTCTCAAGATTTTGTTTTATTATTATGCATTCAGTCTCTTCCACCTGAAAGAGCCCCTCCCTGGTTTTGTATTGACAAGGAAGTTCTTGCCCCTGTCTCGCCACTGCAAAGCCCTTCTATCAACCTAATCAGAGAAGCTAAGTTACACCCCGTTACCTCACATTTGCTCACGATATGGACAAAAGTGTCCAGAGTGTTTAACTCAGATATTTATTTAAATGTTGCCTCGAGCATATGGCTGAACCCTAAATGATATATTGATAAGTCCCCTTTCTGTTTGTTAGAGTGGATTGTGAGGGCGGTTAATATACTCGGTGACCTATATGAGAGTGGAGTACTGAGATCTTTTGAAAGTTTGATTCAACATTTTGGGAGTCCCAGATCTCAATTATATAGGTATTTACAGCTGCGCCATTTGCTCTGCACTGTTTTTGGGAGTAGCATTTTGGTTGAAGGTGCAAAGTTTTGTATATGATCTGTTTAGATGGATGTGACTCAAATCTAGTTCTGCCCCAGAATCTGTATTTTGGGAGATGGGTAGGTCATAACTTTGGAGGATAAGTACATAAAAAAATTGGGTTTTGACCAGTGTGATGACTGGTAGGCATGTTATTTAAGGGGATGGAAGTCAGATGGAGCACCCTCGTTCCTAGTGTGCGGAGATTGAGAGGGGTCGAGGAGAAGGATGGGACTTAGGATTTTTTTTTATTAGAAATGGGGCAACTATTTAGTGTTTTTCGTGTTAGAGAGTTTTTAATGTTAGAGAGTGCAATTTAGAGTTTAGTTTTTAATTATACTTGATTATTGTATTATTTTGTATTTTTTTTTAGTTTTGTGGGGTTTTTTATGTTTGTGTCTATATTCTATTGACCACAGGGGTGTTCGTGGGGGGTCAGGATGGGGTGGGAGATTGGTAGGGGAGGGGTTATAGTGGGCATTTAATGTTAAAAAGTGATTGATTGATTCATTATATATATATATATATATATATATATATTATACTAAGCAAAGTTACACACTAATGAATGACAGCAGAACATACTGCCAGAGTCCACAAGGCAACATGTGCTCATGCCAAATGAAAGACGAGACAGGACATTTGTGCAAGGTTCGGCCAAAAATAAGCAGGCAACAAAATAGAAGCGGACGAACCCCAACGCAGCATCACAACAGAACGCGACCCGGACGCACAAAGGTCACGAGAGAGACACAAACAATTGATACGAGTGCATGCCTCAAGGAGCCAATAAACAACAAGACAAGAGAATGTATGACAATGCCAAAAGTGCATTCTCACTCAGACTAGACAAGACACTAAACATGAGTGTCCGATCTCAGCCACAAAGACAACAAAAACACAACCAACAGAAGTGGCTGAACCCTGACAATGAGATCACATGAACTCCGCGCTCTCGTGAATGCGCATACCGCTGCTGACCGGAAGTGATGATTTATAGTTAAAAAGTACTTAAATATTAGTATTTAAGTACTTTTACTTAAAAGTACTTAAAAGCAATCGTTTCACATTAGAAGACATTATTTTTACAGATGACTGCCTGTTCTTTTTAGAGCTATAAGGTTGGATCACCATCCACTTGCATTAAAGACCTACTGAGCTAAAATATTTTCCTATTTTTATTCAGATGTGTTCTGCTGAAGAAAGAAAGTCATACACATCTGTGATATCTGTGACATGAGGGTGAATAAATAATAAGAGAATTTTCATTTTTGGGTGAACTATCACTTTAAGGCATCAAAGTGTCCTCCTGATATGAAGGCTGTTCCAAAATGAACGTATCTTAATTATGTTGCCTTCTCCTAAGATATTAAGTATGTATACTTCCCTGGGTAGTTAATCTCAGAATGCATCATGATGAAATCGTGGAAAATACATTCAAGGTGGTGGACATAAAGACAAGTACATGCAAATGTACTTAAAATCCATTTAATACTGATATAAAAACACTGTTTAAAATGATATGTGTACTGTGATGCTCGTTAGAATATCGTGTTGTTCCACTCGCGTCGAGGAGTGCTAGTTAACTGACACACGGAGTTGTTGCCATATGCTTTCATGTGCTGTCAAACAGCTCCTGACCATTCCAATATGGCGGACACGCCAATGTATAGCGGTCCACTGGAACAGCTGCTAATAAGGTATCTATGTATGTATATCTATGAGGATACTGCAATAGAAGGTAGATGAACATGTATACAGCTCACTACGTTTTGAAACAGACCCATAGTCATTTGTTTCCTGATGCTCACAACAAGAAAACAGTTCAATGCAATAAAATTATATATTTTACCTGAATTAGCAGCTTTAGTATTAGGACCTTTCGACATACCGCCAAACACACCATAACCTGCAGATCACATAAGTGTTGATTGATAAATCTGGATTGCTACAAGTAGCAATTTTGGGGCAAAGCATGGCAGCGAATACATTACGACGATTCGGCATCACTGAACTCAACATAAGCAATTAGAGAAAGGAAAAACGATTCTATTTCTTTGCCATTTCAATCAAAATGTATAAAGCTAAAATGTATGTTAAAATTGTAACTGTTGGTAGGGGCTGGAAGGTATAACATAGAGACCCCAAATTTGGCATGATAAATGCTAAGTGTGACAAAAAATAAAAATTTAAGAAAAGTATTTTAGTAA
This sequence comes from Xyrauchen texanus, assembly GCF_025860055.1. Taxonomy (NCBI): domain Eukaryota; kingdom Metazoa; phylum Chordata; class Actinopteri; order Cypriniformes; family Catostomidae; genus Xyrauchen; species Xyrauchen texanus. Next base: position 3,141,277 of record NC_068308.1, on the reverse strand, counting down.
ATATATTTCCAATGAGGTTATTCACATGAACTTTTCACCAGACTTTGGTATTAACTCAAGAAATCCACACACATAAAGAAATCCAAACATTAAAGTCCATAAGTATTGAACACGCTAATTTAAATTGATTTAATACTTGTGGGGTAGCCTTTGTTTGTAATGACAGCTTCAAGACACTTCCTGTATGAAGAACTTAATCGGCCGCAGTATTCAGGTGTGATTTTGGCCCATTCTTCTAAACATATTGTCTTTAAATCTTGAAGATCTTCTTGTAAACCTTGATCTTTAGCTCTTTCCACAAATATTCAATTGGATTCAAATCAGGTGATTGACTGGGACATTCTAACACCTTGACATTTTTTCTCTGAAACCAATTGAGAGTTTCCTTTGCTGTATGCTTAGGGTCATTGTCCTGCTGGAAGGTCCACCCACATCTCATCTTCATCATCCTGGTGGATGGCAGCAGATTCTTCTCAAGAATCTCCCGATAAAGGGATTCCATTCAATTATATGAAGTCTGCTAGTGCCATGCAATGAACAGCCCCATCCCATGATGCTTCCACCTCCAAACTTCACTGTTGGTGTTTTTAGGGTGATGGGCAGTGCCATTTCTTCTCCAAACATGGTGTGTAGTATGATGGACAAAAAGTTCAATTTTGCTCTCATCTGACCAGACTACACTTTCCCAGTATTTCATAGGCTTGTCCAAATGAGATGTAGCAAAATTTAAATGAGCTTTGACATGCATTTTCTGCAGTTATGGAGGTCTTGCGGGGTGAGCGTCCATAGAGGCCAAGGAGGTGGAGAGCATTGCCTATTGTTTTCTCTTTGACTATGGTACTTGCTGCCTCTAAGTGTTTCTGGAGCTCTTTCCGAGTGGTCCTTGGCTCTTGGGCTACTCTTCTGACTATTCTTCTGACTCCCTGGTCAGAAATCTTGCGAGGAGCTCCTGTGTGTGGCCGGTTGGTGACGGAGTGTTGTTTCTTCCACTTGCGGATAATGGCCCCAATGGTGCTTAATGGAAGATTCAGTAGTTTTGAAATACATCTGTATCCGATTCCATCAATATGTTTTGCAACAATAAGGTTGCGAGGGTCTTGGGAGAGCTCTTTGCTTTTACCCATCACAAGATGTTTCTTGTGTGACACCTTGGTAACTAAAAGCCTTTTTATAGACCATCAATTACAAACCCAGCTTATATTCATTTTCACAGATAGGAGGTATAAATACTTTCTAACTACTTATGGATTTCAGCTTGTTCCTTACCTTACCTTGCCTTGGAGAACTGCTTTTCTTAGTGTCTTCAATACTTTTTCCTGTGTCATTCCACTTTATTACACATAACTTTATTTATGGACTTTAATGTTGTGAATTCTTTACATTTGCAGATTTCTTGAGTTAATACTGATGTCTGGTGAAAATTTCATGTGAATAGCCTCATTAAAAATATATTTACTGAATTTTTTTTTGACGCATTCAATACTTATTTCCCCCACTGTATATCCAACAGTTTATTGGCCCCTAATTAACAATACTTCTAGCAAGTAACATAATTTTTTCTGTGTCCTTACCAGAAATCTGTCTGTCCACACTGAACGCGACACTGCTGTTTGACAGGTTACAATTAAAATCACTCAAAACATATTTGATGTTTAATGTACAGTTATGAGGAGCGGGATTTTGGGCTAATGAGAGATCACTGAAGGTGGCGCAACTCGACATGATGCCGCAGAATTAAAAATCAAGTGAACTAAAAATGATCCTGTTGCTTGTTACTTATAGCGGTCATAGCTGTTTGAACAAAAACTTGCTTTATTGCATTGCCTGGTTAGAACACAGTACAGTGTAGATCATTCACCTAACTGAGGGCTACACAAAATTGGCACATTATTAAAGAATTCAGTTAAATGTTGCTCTTCCTATCAGATTTAAGGTTGAACTATCTGTTTTATAATAGTAATAATCACAATCTTGTAATTTACCATTAGGCTTGGGTCTTTGTCCATCTGAGGTTCCAGCCTTAGCACCATATCCTATGGAGGAAATCCCACACGCAAGAGTTTCAAATCACAGGCACAACACACACAAACATTAAAAACCTTTATCACAAACAGCTAAGTTTACTTGGTTTAGGTCCCTTGGCCCCACCACTGGGATACCCCATATATCCTAGAGAGGAGCCTAATAAGAGAACAAATACAGTTGGTGACATGGTGTACTGTAGTTAAGAAAACAAGACACACATTTAGAATAATAGCACTGTTGAATCAAATTAAATAAAGAAGTTCAATATGTTACCTGCATTAGGACCTTTAGCTGCTCCTCCAGTAGGATATCCACCATATCCTGATAACATAACCAGCCCAAATTAGTGTATAGCTGTTCTTTCAGTTTAGAATATGGAACTTACAGGTGCTATAAGCGATTTAGCATTCTGAAGCCCCCTCATTCCAAAACCCCGCCCTCCAAAGATAGTTTTTGAGACAAAAACCGTGTAAAACAGCAGCATTGTTTGTTCCTGTGGCTGTCAAATTCAAATACAAAAGTGCTAATTTGATTCAACAGTGCTATTATTCTAAATGTGTGTCTTGTTTTCTTAACTACAGTTTGCTGTTTACAGAGTCTAGAGCTGCCACAAAGATATCTCAGGACACTTATTTCAGTAATATCTTTCAGGGACTTTTCCATGAAAACAATCGCTTGCAGCAACTTTAAGGCCACATCCACACAAACCCATTTGCGACTGAAAACTCATTGTTTTCCAAAGTACGTGGTAATGGAGAGCATTTTTAAAACACTCCATTTTCTTGTGTTGGAAAACGAGTTCCAGTATGGATCAGAGGTCAAAATCAATGCGTTTCAAACTATATGTACCTGGTTTGGCTGCTCCACTGTTGGGGTATCCAGTAGGTACATTATATCCTGTAGGTGAGGTGGACATTCATTAGACATTCAAACTTGTTGTGCCCACCGAGGAGAAGGTTGCATCTGTATTACATTAAGTAAATCTCAAGCTTATACTATTCAGCACATTTAAAATAACAAGATTTTATTTACAACAGCTACAGACAAACAGTTTTGGGCAGTAACAGATTACATGTAATCTGATTTTTGTAATGAGATTATAAAAAGCAAGTGCTTGTATTTAGATTGAATAATTTTATTTTAAAATGGGTGTTATAAGATTACATTTACTTTTTATGGATTGCATGATTACATTTTTTGTTACATTACCAATCAACCAATGGTAATACCTAGTGTGTAATTGACTAATTATGCTCCTAAATGTTAAAAGAGCAGTCTGAGCTAGAGCCTGAAATACGTGTCATGTCATGTCTGGTGACACTACATACATTGAAGACAGAGCAGTCCCATTCCTCACTTGACCAATCTTTGCCTTACAAAAACTCTACATTTATATCCATTGAAAAATACTCGACACCCCATCTTAAGAATGCACTTTTGCATTTGTAATGGATTTGATGGTGTTGATGTTGTCTTGAAAGTACGTGTCAGTGTTTCATTCACTCATTATTAATTTCAAAGATGGATAAATCCCTATTCCTAAAAAAACTCAAGAAATTCTCTTCAAATTCAAAATACATGTTAGAGTTAATTAGTCATTTTATGGCTTTTATTATTTTAATTGGTAAAGATAATGATTAGATTTAGAAAAACATGAAATGAGTAATCCAAAAGTATTTTTACAGATTAGATTACATTAGGTTACTGATTTAAATTTGAGTAGTGTAATTTGTAATCAGTACTGGATTACATTGCATAAGTAATCTACCACACAGTGTAGACCAGAGAGAATCACCTCCAGATTTGAAGCCTTGTCCTTTATCAACTGAAGACCCTGCACCATAACCAACAGGCATAATGATCAGATCATTCTCAATGTCAATAGTGCTAAAATGACTTTAATGCTTTTTAGTGATTTCAAATGTTAATGAATTGCTTTACCGGTTTTGCCAGATTTTGTATTGGAATATCCACCACCTGCAGAAATAAAGAAAGTTAAATCATTTTTGCCATTGATCCAGACTCGTGTTAAAGTCGGCATGAAATAAAAATGTAACCTATAGTTCATTTATGCATGTTACAGGTCTTATTGCGAACAATCAATCTGTGTATATTTTATATTTTATTATTTTATAAAAAATACTTGACTCTTCCGGTGAAATGACTGTTCACTGATAACGAATGCAAGACAACTCTGCATTTATTTGCCAATAGCCAATAGTGTTCAGTCAGTTCAACTCCTCCCCTTCATGTACAAAACCATGTTCCCTACCCCAAACTACATTGATACCTGACCAGCTGGTTTTCACATTTCAAAGGAAGAGGAAAATAGCACATTTTCTGCTGCGTTTGAAACATTTTAATGTGGCGTCAAGCCGTTGTGGTCAGTTGAGGCGACACACCAGGCAATATTAATTGTGTTGTGATTCAAAGCACTTTGACTCGCTTGTTTTCATTAATCAGAGATTGCTGCTCAGTTTCTCCAGAGCTAACACAACATGCAGAGTAGTAAGTGTGTGTGTGTGTGTGTGTGTGTGTGTGTGTGTGTGTGTGTGTGTGTGTCTCTCAACCGCAAGCTCGCATTCAGATCTGCCTCCGTTCTGGTATGCAACGGCAACTTTTTACAATCAAATCAACAACCAATGGTTAAAACCAAGACCCGCCCTAAATTTTTTTTCTTCGATAAGCCGTTCCACTTGGATGTATGTCACAATATAGAAGAAAAGATCGGTCACGAATTCTGTTTCATCACAACTTTAAAAACAGTGTCAACAGAAAAGAGGTTATAGTGAAGAATACTGTCTTTCAATTACGTATTAATCTACAGACTCACCTACACCGGCTCCATTTTGAGGATGAGTGCCCATTAAATTGCTGTAGCCTTGAAAAGACATTAAATATAATTTTAATAAAAGCAAACACACAATGAGACCAGTTTTACATTCTAAAAAAGCACAATGTTAGCTGTACAAATTCTTAAGATTTTCTTTCATCAGAAATCAAATTTAAGATCACACAATACTACAGTGTGATATAGCTTAAGACATAAAGGACAGTGTTGCCCAAAAAACAAGATTATCAGAAAAGTGAAGTCAGATAAGTAATGTTAGTTCTGAGCTCTAGCATCATTTGTTTGTAGATGCACATGTTTTGATATTTTGTTATCAAATGCAATTCAGCCATTTTATGTGTGGCTTTAAGGTGCGCTCTGTAATTTTATATGTATGTTGTCTTTAACTTGCACTGACACCGAGCGGTGTGGATGTAGCATCATTTAAACGCTGTAGTATTCAGTTGCCAATACCATTGTAGAACTTCACTACTTGCAGTCAGTGAGGATTACTTTAAGCAATGAGTGAAAGTTTCCAATAACAGGGCGGTTACTAAGAATAAGTGAGTAGTATTTGACTGTCATGTGATCATAAGATGACCCTCTCCATGTAGAATAAAACAGTTTAATTACAATTCATGTCTTAAGGAGTACAACTCTTTTAATGATGAAAAAAATACTGAGTGCTCCTTAAAGTGTGCAAAAGTGTCCTGAACCCTATATGGGTCAAAATAAGGTTGTCCGAGAAGATGAAAATTAGAAATCTTTCAAAAGTCTAGTGTGGAACACATGTATCAAATCTATAGAAATACTTGTGTCCGAGTATTAAAAAAAAAAAAAGACTAGAAATAAAAAATGTAAAATGGTGTAACCATCAAGAATACATTTCTTGCATCTTGAATACACTTGAGTGTACGCAACATAATTATTATTTTAAGAATAGGTTTCAAACATATTTTCAAAACTAAGTTTTACAAATATAAAGTATTTTTGAGTCAGGTTTTCCACTGTGGATTGTACCTGGTACTATTTTAGTACCACCTCAGTTGAGGTTCCAATCAAGCCGAACCGATACTAAAAGTGATGTTAAAATCCTGCAGATCACTGATTGGTCAGAGAGAATCGTCACTACCGGCGTCACTGGATTTGTGACACGGGACATCAACCTGATAGTTTTAATGTTAGCAACAGTGATAGCAGTATCATTTGTTCACGCAACTTTCGAATTGTAAAAAGCAATGTAAAAAAAATAGCTGTGCGCAAAACCATGCCATGGTCAATAAACGAGGTGCAGAGATGTTCCTCTCGTTAGCAATGAATGAAACAAAAAAGTATTTCAGGAAGTGTCGCGACGAGACGCTATCTAGACCGGCGAGCAATGGGAGGGAGAGTGCCCGGGAGTCCATGATGGAGGATGGTACTTTAACTCTATATTCTGCTTGAAAGCTTCACTTTATTTAGTTGACCAGCTACTGGAAAGCTTCTAAAACAGTCAGGCCAATTTAACTGTTACACTTGTGTAAAATCACAATGTAACAACTGCTTTATGCAGCTCAATGAGCTAGTAACTAACAGCAAGTGGTCATGTTGGTCAGTAATGTTTGTGTCGCGTTTAAGATGATGTCACGGCAGTAGAGGCGGCGCAACTATGACGATCAGCCTTTAATCACACCCACGTTAAGGCGGCACTAAACTGCAGTGGAAAAGCAAGCAAAGAAAAGCAAAGCGAGTAGAGTCGATTCGAACTGTAACGTGCAGTGGAAAAGTGCCATAAGATGCCATTTTTGTCCAGCGAAAACAGAGCTTTTCAAAAGCGCTCTCCAAGTTTCCATTGGAAAAAACTGTCTTAACTGTTATAGTGTCGTTGATAACGTTATTAAAGATGAATGATACTTTGTAAAACCATCACATTGCATTACTTCAAATGTGACAGGAAGTTTACTTGCTATTGCTGTCCGGCGGCGGAACATGAGGACAATTGCATTTCAGATTGTACATGGAAATGATGCAGGGCCACACTTCTTGACTTTTTTCCCCATGAGAGTAAGGGGATATAAGCATTTTTAAATGTTTCAGTGTGGACAAGCAACTTCTGGAAAACATTTAAAAAAAAGGCTGTGTGAACAAAAATGAAAACGCTGTTTCAAATTTATCCAAATGAATGTGGACGTAACCTTAGTCTCAGAAAAATTTATAAATTATAGATACATACATATGTATATATATATACACTGTACCACATTGACTTTGAACTCATTGAAAATTGAAAACATGTTCATAATATAGTGGTGTATTCTAGAAATTGTTTTGTGTACATTGTATTTTTATTATATTTCTGAATAATATAATAGATCCAGACTAAAAAATTGTCATGTCGTTGACCCATTTTATAAGGGTATTATGCTTTATGTAAGTATCTGTCATAGATTACATACCACCTCTCTGTTTCGCAGCATGCTGATTCATCATTCCCCTACCCATTCCAATGCCACCTGAAAACAATGACAGAAACACATTACATGGCCATATAGAGATAAACATAAGTGAACACGTCTACTAGAGCAACAGGCAATTCATACCATATGGGAAATGGCCTCCATATCCAGGTTTATTTCGTTTTGTCCCATAAGCGCCTGAATGACAGCAGACAGATGTGTGATGATGTCATTCAAACAGACTTATATTTTTCTTCTGTTTGCTCACTTTCCTTAAGTGCTACTTACCTGTACCTTTGTTAGCAGGATAACCTGAAAATAATGACATAGAATAAAAACTTTATATAAAAATATAAATTCTGTATATATATCTCTATGTCTGTCTGTCTGTCTGTCTGTGTATCTATCAACGTACCATTGCGATTGGCAGCTTGTGATCCAGCAGGCACAGCTCCATAATCTGGTGAATATTAATAATAATAATTATTATTATTAGGATTATTATAAAGAATTAAAAACTCATAAAACATCAAGACTCATTTTGTCACTATTACAGTATTAATCGATGTACTTACTCTTTCCTCCATATGCGTTACCATTGGACTTTGCACCATAGGCATTCTGTGCGGCTGCAGCTGGAGTTCCATAACCTTAAAAAAAAATTAAAAATGATAATAATTATTATATATAAAAAATACATAAGAGGTAGATACAGCAAACAAGCACTGTGTCACAGACTCTACAGCAAATCAGATGTACCTTTGAATTGAGCTCCATGTGCATTTGCTACCGGACGAGAATCACTCTGACCTGCAGAAGATTCAAGAAGGATGAGGTAATGAAGGAGCAATTATATATACCACTTAATTAATGAACAAGTTATATTGCCACTAGAGCTAGATAAACACTACTGGTTGATATTGGTTTATCAGGGGCTCACCATTATTTTCAGGGGCTACGGCAGGTGGGCTTCCATAACCTGAATCATATGAGAAAACCAGTGAACAAACAAATCTTAAATAACACAATCAGAGAATTTTGTGAAGAATTAATAATGGATTTTTCTCCAGTAATGCAAAGATCTGAGTTAAATTATTAAAAAATATATTTTGAGACTTGAGAACCAAACGATGATCTAACTGACATTAATCCATAACCAGCCCACAAAAGTTTTCTTATTTATATTTTTTGTGCAGCCGGAGGTTCCTTGGGATGTGCACCTCGAGTAAGTGTTCTTTATTCTTTATGTTTACGTGAACTGTGATTCAAAACTTTGAGATACTGGGATCTTTTCCTCACTTGTTTCTCGTTCATCTGCATCAGACTTGCACAAAGACCGCAATTATAAAAATAAGGGTAACACGGGGGTCTGGGTATCTCAGCGAGTATTGTTGCTGACTATCACTCCTGGAGTCTCGAGTTTGAATCCAGGGCATGCTAAGTAAAACCAGTCAGGTCTCCTAAGCAACCAAATTGGCCCAGTTGCTAGGGAGTGTAGAGTCACATGGGGTAACCTCCTCGTGGTGGTGATTAGTGGTTCTCGCTCTCAATGGAGCGTGTGGTGAGTTGTGTGTGGATCGTGGAGAGTAGCACGAGTCTTCACATGCTGAGAGTCTCCACAGTGTCATGCACAACGAGTCACGTGATAAGATTCGGATTGACGATCTCAGAAGTGGAGGCAACTAACACTTGTCCTCCATAACCGCTACCACGAGGAAATACTAAGTTGTGGGAATTGGGCATTCCAAATTGGGAGAAAAGGGGATAAAATAAAAATAAGGTTAACACTTTACATTAATGTTCTCTTTGATAAAGGTTTATAAAAGGATGTATTAATGACTAATAAGTAATTACAAATGCTTTATAAATCAGTTATAACAACATGAATAAAAAGATGACTCGTGCAAACTTGCCAAAATAGTGAGCATTTTAACTTACATTTTACAAATGCTTAATAAATATTCTTATTCATACTTATATTAATCAAAAATGTAAAATGCCCTGATTTATGATTGATGTCACAATGCAGCAAAAACAAACTATTATAGTGAGATTAATGGAATGGATTATGATACTGTGTTTACACTCATGATTGTAATGTCTTGAATCACTTGTGTTGTCACTTTCCTTGTCACATTGATGTCGAAACAATGGTGATACTCTGAGTGTTGTCCCAAGTTTTATTTTTTACTAAAAATGATAGAGTCCTAGGGTTAGGGATAAACATAACATTATGCAAAACAAATGTAGAGCTTCAAGCTCAGCATATATCATATAATAAAGCCTGATGACCATTAAACCATACTGAACTTTATGTACATAGGTTTCTAAAGTTGAAAATGCCTTAATAAAGATTTTAAGGTAAAGCGGACACATATAAAATACATTTTCATAGGTTATTAATGTTATATAAGTGTTATTGAGCATTTATAACATGAAGTAAAATGTCTCACTATTAGGCAGGAATAGCATGAGTCATCCTTTTTATGCATGTTGTTATAACCACATATAAATGCTTTATAATATATTTATAAATAAGTCACTGGTTATTAATGAACCCATTTATAAACCTTTAACTAAGGAGCTTTAGTGTAGAGAGTAACCAAAATAAGATATTAGAACAAACAAACCCAAATATGAAAACTCAAATGTGAAATAAATAAAAATAATATAATTAATGACTTAACTCTGTGTAATTCATTATTACTAGTTGATGATTAAACCTTGATGATTTAAGAGCACTAGGGCAAGTTAAGATTTCTTCAGTTATTGTGTTCTTCTTTCAGGTGTCACTTCCTGTCACTGAAGCAAACTGATAGTCGGCTATAGATCTGTTATTTCTTATAGCTGATCATTTCAAACATGAAATACTTTAATTAAAAAAGAGAAAAGAAGAAAGTAAAATAATAACTAAACTAAAAAGTGGACATTAGTGGAAATATTGTGCTCACCATTTCCTTTCATATTGTCAGAGTTGCTATTAGGGCCCAAAGCGTAGCCTGAAAACAAGACATCTATTGAGTTATGCATCTTTCTCAGCTGAAGAATTCACCATACCAGAAAAAAGAGAATTAGTACCTTTGTTAGGAGGATAACCTGAAAAACAGAATGAAATACAATAAATACTTTATTTAAAAATACAAATGTGTATCTGTCTGTCTGTCTGTCTGTCTGTCTGTCTGTCTGTGTATCTATCGACGTACCGTTAGGTTTGGCAGCTTGTCCATGTGATCCAGCAGGCACAGCTCCATAGTCTGGTGAATATTAATAATCATGATTATGATTATTATAAAGAATTAAAAACTCATAAAACATCAAGACTCATTTTGTCACTATTACAGTATTAATCGATGTACTTACTCTTTCCTCCATATGCGTTACCATTGGACTTTGCACCATAGGCATTCTGTAGCGGCTGCAGCTGGAGTTCCATAACCTTAAAAAAAATATATATATATATATATATATATATTATTATATATAAAAAATACATAAGAGGTAGATACAGCAAACAAGCACTGTGTCACAGACTCTACAGCAAATCAGATGTACCTTTGAATTGAGCTCCATGTGCATTTGCTACCGGACGAGAATCACTCTGACCTGCAGAAGATTCAAGAAGGATGAGGTAATGAAGGAGCAATTATATATACCACTTAATTAATGAACAAGTTATATTGCCACTAGAGCTAGATAAACACTACTGGTTGATATTGGTTTATCAGGGGCTCACCATTATTTTCAGGGGCTACGGCAGGTGGGCTTCCATAACCTGAATCATATGAGAAAACCAGTGAACAAACAAATCTTAAATAACACAATCAGAGAATTTTGTGAAGAATTAATAATGGATTTTTCTCCAGTAATGCAAAGATCTGAGTTAAATTATTAAAAAATATATTTTGAGACTTGAGATCCAAACGATGATCTAACTGACATTAATCCATAACCAGCCCACAAAAGTTTTCTTATTTATATTTTTTGTGCAGCCGGAGGTTCCTTGGGATGTGCACCTCGAGTAAGTGTTCTTTATTCTTTATGTTTACGTGAACTGTGATTCAAAATTTTGAGATACTGGGATCTTTTCCTCACTTGTTTCTCGTTCATCTGCATCAGACTTGCACAAAGACCGCAATTATAAAAATAAGGGTAACACGGGGGTCTGGGTATCTCAGCGAGTATTGTTGCTGATTATCACTCCTGGAGTCTCGAGTTTGAATCCAGGGCATGCTAAGTAAAACCAGTCAGGTCTCCTAAGCAACCAAATTGGCCCAGTTGCTAGGGAGTGTAGAGTCACATGGGGTAACCTCCTCGTGGTGGTGATTAGTGGTTCTCGCTCTCAATGGAGCGTGTGGTGAGTTGTGTGTGGATCGTGGAGAGTAGCACGAGTCTCCACATGCTGAGAGTCTCCACAGTGTCATGCACGACGAGTCACGTGATAAGATTCCGGATTGACGATCTCAGAAGTGGAGGCAACTAACACTTGTCCTCCATAACCGCGCTACCACGAGGAAATACTAAGTTGTGGGAATTGGGCATTCCAAATTGGGAGAAAAGGGGATAAAATAAAAATAAGGTTAACACTTTACATTAATGTTCTCTTTGATAAAGGTTTATAAAAGGATGTATTAATGACTAATAAGTAATTACAAATGCTTTATAAATCAGTTATAACAACATGAATAAAAAGATGACTCGTGCAAACTTGCCAAAATAGTGAGCATTTTAACTTACATTTTACAAATGCTTAATAAATATTCTTATTCATACTTATATTAATCAAAAATGTAAAATGCCCTGATTTATGATTGATGTCACAATGCAGCAAAATCAAACTATTATAGTGAGATTAATGGAATGGATTATGATACTGTGTTTACACTCATGATTGTAATGTCTTGAATCACTTGTGTTGTCACTTTCCTTGTCACATTGATGTCGAAACAATGGTGATATTCTGAGTGTTGTCCCAAGTTTTATTTTTTACTAAAAATGACATAGCGTCCTAGGGTTAGGGATAAACATAACATTATGCAAAACAAATGTAGAGCTTCAAGCTCAGCATATATCATATAATAAAGCCTGATGACCATTAAACCATACTGAACTTTATGTACATAGGTTTCTAAAGTTGAAAATGCCTTAATAAAGATTTTAAGGTAAAGCGGACACATATAAAATACATTTTCATAGGTTATTAATGTTATATAAGTGTTATTGAGCATTTATAACATGAAGTAAAATGTCTCACTATTAGGCAGGAATAGCATGAGTCATCCTTTTTATGCATGTTGTTATAACCACATATAAATGCTTTATAATATATTTATAAATAAGTCACTGGTTATTAATGAACCCATTTATAAACCTTTAACTAAGGAGCTTTAGTGTAGAGTGTAACCAAAATAAGATATTAGAACAAACAAACCCAAATATGAAAACTCAAATGTGAAATAAATAAAAATAATATAATTAATGACTTAACTCTGTGTAATTCATTATTACTAGTTGATGATTAAACCTTGATGATTTAAGAGCACTAGGGCAAGTTAAGATTTCTTCAGTTATTGTGTTCTTCTTTCAGGTGTCACTTCCTGTCACTGAAGCAAACTGATAGTCGGCTATAGATCTGTTATTTCTTATAGCTGATCATTTCAAACATGAAATACTTTAATCAAAAAAGAGAAAAGAAGAAAGTAAAATAATAACTAAACTAAAAAGTGGACATTAGTGGAAATATTGTGCTCACCATTTCCTTTCATATTGTCAGAGTTGCTATTAGGGCCCAAAGCGTAGCCTGAAAACAAGACATCTATTGAGTTATGCATCTTTCTCAGCTGAAGAATTCACCATACCAGAAAAAAGAGAATTAGTACCTTTGTTAGGAGGATAACCTGAAAAACAGAATGAAATACAATAAATACTTTATTTAAAAATACAAATGTGTATCTGTCTGTCTGTCTGTCTGTCTGTCTGTCTGTGTATCTATCGACGTACCGTTAGGTTTGGCAGCTTGTCCATGTGATCCAGCAGGCACAGCTCCATAGTCTGGTGAATATTAATAATCATGATTATGATTATTATAAAGAATTAAAAACTCATAAAACATCAAGACTCATTTTGTCACTATTACAGTATTAATCGATGTACTTACTCTTTCCTCCATATGCGTTACCATTGGACTTTGCACCATAGGCATTCTGTGCGGCTGCAGCTGGAGTTCCATAACCTTAAAAAAAAAAAAAAATTATATATATATATATATACATATTATTATATATAAAAAATACATAAGAGGTAGATACAGCAAACAAGCACTGTGTCACAGACTCTACAGCAAATCAGATGTACCTTTGAATTGAGCTCCATGTGCATTTGCTACGGATCGAGAATCACTCTGACCTGCAGAAGATTCAAGAAGGATGAGGTAATGAAGGAGCAATTATATATACCACTTAATTAATGAACAAGTTATATTGCCACTAGAGCTAGATAAACACTACTGGTTGATATTGGTTTATCAGGGGCTCACCATTATTTTCAGGGGCTACGGCAGGTGGGCTTCCATAACCTGAATCATATGAGAAAACCAGTGAACAAACAAATCTTAAATAACACAATCAGAGAATTTTGTGAAGAATTAATAATGGATTTTTCTCCAGTAATGCAAAGATCTGAGTTAAATTATTAAAAAATATATTTTGAGACTTGAGAACCAAACGATGATCTAACTGACATTAATCCATAACCAGCCCACAAAAGTTTTCTTATTTATATTTTTTGTGCAGCCGGAGGTTCCTTGGGATGTGCACCTCGAGTAAGTGTTCTTTATTCTTTATGTTTACGTGAACTGTGATTCAAAACTTTGAGATACTGGGATCTTTTCCTCACTTGTTTCTCGTTCATCTGCATCAGACTTGCACAAAGACCGCAATTATAAATATAGCTGCGAGCAGCGATGGCGGGCCCAAGCCGGTGGCACTGCCACCCCCGTGCCTTTAGGGTTGCTGTGCACGATGGGCAATAACATAACCTCGCTTTGACCGTCGAGAAGATGTGTGCTGTAGAGCTCGCATCAGTGTGTGCTCTGCAAAAGTGCGCATCGAGGGCACATATCAACCACAAAGTATGCGTGAGCACCCTTCCGATACCTAAAATGAAAAATGAGACACCCTTCGGTCTCATGGAGTTAATGGACACATGAAATAAGTACACAAGACTGAAAATTCATATGAAGTGTGCCATTTAGGACAGGGCCTATGACCGTGAACCACAATAGTCACATCTATGAGATAATTCAAATGTAGAATAATTTTTGATGTCATAGGATGTCATAGGTCAATATCTTTTGCAGCACTTAAATGTGTTAATCCAGAAGGCCAGTATTTATCTGGAGGTCTTTGTACAGGTTTATCAATGTAATTATAATTTACGCTTATGTGTTCCTATGACATGCAATGGAAGTACATTTTTATGTTTAACATGGGTGTATTCACAATACATAGCATACGATATAATATCTTAAGATTATTTATCATTATGTTAAGTACATCACACAAATGTGACTGTATTCACCTGTAATGTCTCCAATAAGTACAGTATATTGGCCTGTATGGCCATGATATATTGCCTTAGCTAGACTTTAGCTAACCTATTACATTAGCTAGTAGCTCATGAGTCATGAATGTTAGCAAGACACAAGTTAACTATATTTGCTTTTGGCTAATTAGCTGTATAGTCGAGGCACTGTACACGACGCGGAGGAGAGAGGGCGGGCATGGACAAAATCTCATCTACCGACCTGATGTTTGATTTTTATTTAATAAATATATTTGTTTGACAGGAAGCTGTGCGCAAACAGGAATATATATATTAATTAATTTATTAAAAAATAAAAATAAACACCCCAGAAAAAAGGGCACTTTCTCTCGAGGAAGAAAAAGGGCAGGTGCTCAAGCCCCCTTTGATGTCTATGTGTGCACGTGCACACGTGAGACATAACAGACTCCTCAATATATCATGTATTTTTACACTTTGTTGTATGAAATTGTCCGTTCAGACGCAAGCAGCAGGCGTTCGAGCGAGCGTTAGACACGACGCGGCTCGATCGCTGTGTCACTCAATCTGCTCGCAAACATGTATTTGAGTTTTTTTCACATTTGTTGAGTTGAATAGTGTAAAATCGCTTGAACGTTCAAACAGGCAAACATTGTATACAACCGACAAACCTTCGTGAAGATGCGAGCAAAAATAATCTGTCAGACATAGAGCTGTCACGATAACTACTTTTTGTTGTGCGATATATTGCACATAAATTAATTGCGATAAACGATATTATTGTAATTTTCAGACCATTTTATGCCACTGATTACATAATGACAATATAATAGCATAATAATGCAAGTACACTGTTTCAAAGAACAAAGAACATTTTATTCTTATTCTATTCAATATTTAGACATTGTGAAATGTGAAAAAATATATCCCAAATAAATAAAACAAGTAAATAAATACACTTTCGTTAACAAAAAAGTGCAAGGTATCAAGAACTAGATCAAAACAAAGTAGGCTAATATGTCAATTTAAACTTTTAAAGTGTCTCACACAAAGGCACAGATGCATCAACAGGACATTTCTGCTGCCAGATTAGTTTTTTAATTGTTAGGCAGATTCCGAGAAAGGAACACCAACATGTTTACCTTGTGGGGCTTAAGGCAGGATCTTACTGGGGTAACAATGTTACCAGCTGTGCTAAACAGTCTTTCTTATAGCGAAGTTAAGCTATCCGTGAGTGTGCGCCATTTCGGCTGTCACGTTTATATTTGCACTGTCGGGAAAAGGCATCTGCATCAGATAACTGTCTGGAAGAAGGCCCCTCTCCAACTCCAGCTGCAGTTGTTGTTCCCAGGTTGAAAAACTGCGTGGGATGGTTATGTTTTAGGTGCGATTTTAAGTTTGTTGTGTTGCCTCTTTACGCTGCTACTGTTTTAAAACACAGTCGACATACCGGCTCGTTCACGTTAATTAGCTCTCCTCTCTCGTTCGGCTTAAAGCCAAAATGTTCCCACACCGAGCTGAAGATTGCGGCTTTGAAATCAATTCCATGTTGGACTCGTTCTTCCTAACTGGCTCGCTGGAGATGTCACGAAACAGAACACTTTAAAATGCAGTTGGTTCACGCCTTCTCTTCACCTGACGGTGTCCGCTCTCTCTCTCTCTCGTGTGTGTGTGTGTGTGTGTGTGTGTGTGTGTGTGTGTGTGTGTGTGTGTGTGGACACGCTGCCTGAGCCCCGCCTCCGACACAGAGTGCAGACAAGATGACAGAGGCAGCGCGATCAACTAAAATGTTGGTGACATTCATTTTAATGTAAAAATGAATCTGGTTATTATTTTTAATAATAAAACAAATTATCAGTTGCAATATATCGCGGCACCAAAAATGATCGCGCTCATTTCCATATATCGTGCGATAAGTCGATATATTGACTATCGCGACAGCTCTAGTCAGACAACCCTAAAACAACATCATACTCGGAAGTTTTGATACGTTAGGATCGATAAGCCCATCCCTACTTTCTTTAGACATATGTTTCATGTGTTGGTTTTAATAAAGACTCGGAGTACTCATAAAACTCACAGAACGAAATATGCGTCACACTTTACTGCGTTCTCAACAACATGTAAGTCTTCTTCATACGTTAAAACAACGAGAATACAGAAAATAGGCTTAGAACTCCACCTAGTGGTTATATTATAGAATTAAAGGAGAAATTACATGAGACAGCTTTATAACTTAAATGGCTTTAACTGAAATAGACTAAAGTTTAATATAACTATTCTGATAAGTGTATATTTCCAACATCATGTTTGTGTTATCCGTTTCTGTAAGTTTTTGTGACGTGTTTCAGAAAGATAATCGCTTAGACAGAGCTGATAGTTTATTTTCATCTTAACCGGACATCACAGTTGATCACTGCAATAATTCATAATTCAATATATTGATACCCGATTTCTTTATCAACTGTTTGTTCAATTGAGACATAAGGGGTGATTTCAAAGCATTTTGAAAGTGACACACTTCCTTCTGCCAGTTGGTGGCGCTATAACTTTGACTCACAGTAGTCACATCCATGTGACACACTGCTGAAGTTTCATCGAGATCAGTTAATATATGCAAAAGTTATAACACACTTCCTTGCTTTTATGCTGCCTTTATGTGCTTTTTGGAGCTTCAAAGTTCATTTGCAATGTGTTCCACATTCAAACCAAAATATCTGACTTTCTGTTGGTCTGTTTGTTCACTTGAGACATAAGAGGGTGATTTCAAAGCATTTTGAAAGTGACACACTTCCTTCTGCCAGTTGGTGGCGCTATAACTTTGTCTCACAATAGTCACATCCATGTGACACACTGCTGAAGTTTCATCGAGATCAGTTAATGTATGCAGAAGTTATATCACACTTCCTTGTGTGCTACCTTTATGTGCTTTTTGGAGCTTCAAAGTTCATTTGCTATGTGTTCCATATTCAAACCACAATATCTGACTTTCTGTTGGTCGGAGCTAATGACTGTAAATTAGAAAGTTGTTCGGCTTGACGAGAACAATATACACGCCAAGTTTTGTAACTGTAGATAGAACTAACTAAGTTATAACACACTTGATGTGTCCATTTTTAGTCATAAATCAATTTCCTCGCCACGGCCAAAACGTTCGAGATATTAAAAATCCGTCCGCAATGTAGCATCCTCAATGACTTGACTTCATGCTGACCGAGTTTGGTGGCGATTGGATTCATTCTCTAGGAGGAATATATATAATTCCAGAGCATGTGTTTCCAAACAACCCATAATAGCCGACTTCCTGTTGGGCTGGCGTAAAACTTAGAGCACGAAAGTTGTTCGGCCCGATGAGATATAGAAGTGTACCGAGTTTCATATTATTACATGCAAGCATGTTGATATATGGACAAGTGTTCAGACCCCGTTCAAGGGCGCTGTCGAAGCTCCCTGCCACGCTCGGGTACCAGATTCAGCCCGGCCCTGATGGCCGCAGGTTCTGACCTGTGTGCAAAGTTTCAAGAGTTTTTGAGTACGTTAAGGGCCCCAAAAGTCCCGGAAACCTTGAAAAACAATATCTTAATGCAAATCTCACCCAACAGAGAAATCCCCTCTCCCTCCCCCTCTCCTCCACTCCCCACACACAGACAATTGGCAGGGGGCACGTTGTCAGAGAGAGACAGAGAGAGAGAAAAACATAGAATGGGAGCGGTCACTCTGTTAGTCAGAGAGAGAAAAATTCCAAGAAATCCACATTCAAACCACAATATCTGACTTTCTGTTGGTCGGAGCTAATGACTGTAAATTAGAAAGTTGTTCGGCTTGACGAGCACAATATACATGCCGAGTTTTGTAACTGTAGATAGAACTAACTAAGTTATAACAGACTTCATGTGTCCTTTTTTAGTCCTAAATCAATTTCCTCGCCACGGCCAAACCGTTCGAGATATCAAAAATCCGTCCGGTATGTAGCATCCTCAATGTCTTGACTTCATGCCGACCGAGTTTGGTGGCGATTGGATTCATTCTCTAGGAGGAATATATATAATTCCAGAGCATGTGTTTCCAAACAACCCATAATAGCCGACTTCCTGTTGGGCTGGCGTAAAACTTAGAGCACGAAAGTTGTTCGGCCCGATGAGATCTACAAGTGTACCGAAGTTTCATATTATTACATGCAAGCATGTTTGATATATGGACAAGTGTTCGAATCCCATTCCAGGGCGCTGTCGAGCCCCCTGCCACGCCCGGGTACCATCTTCGGCCCGGCCCTGATGGCCGCGGGTTCCGAGCCGTGTGCAAAGTTTCAAGAGTTTGAGCACGTTAAGGGCCCCAAAACCTTGAAAAACCAAAATAAAAGCATTCTCATTCAACAGCCAAATCACCCCCCTCCCCCCAGACACAGAGAGACGTAGGGTCAGTGAGAGAGGCAGAGAAAATTCTCCAAAACCAAAATAACTTCCTGTTTCTCTTTTCGCGCCATCATTTCGTTTCCTCGCCACGGCCAAACCGTTCGACATATCAAAAATCCGCCGGCAATTTTTCATCCTCAATGTCTTGACTTCATGCTGACCGAGTTTCGTGGTGATAGGTGGAATTCTCTAGGAGGAGTATTTCAAATTCCATTGCATGCGTTTCCAAAAACCCTAAATAGACGATTTCCTGTTGGGCTGAGGTAAAAAGTAAAAGTATGAAGGATATATGAAACGATGAGATCTATATGTGTACCGAGTTTCATATTATTACATGCAAGCGTGTTTGATTTATGGACCAAGTTTTCGGACCTCGCTCCAGGGGCGCCGTCGAGCCCCCTGCCACGCCCGGTACCAGCTTCAGCCCGGCCCTAATGGCCGCGGGTTCTGACCCACGTGCAAAGTTTCAAGAGTTTTTGAGCACGTTAAGAGCCCCAAAAGTGCCCCAATAGTCGTAAAAAAAATAATAATATTAATCCTAACGAAAACAATAGGGCCTTGCCTTTTCAAGGCTTGGGCCCTAAAAATAAGGGTAACACGGGGGTCTGGGTATCTCAGCGAGTATTGTCGCTGACTATCACTCCTGGAGTCTCGAGTTTGAATCCAGGGCATGCTAAGTAAAACCAGTCAGGTCTCCTAAGCAACCAAATTGGCCCAGTTGCTAGGGAGTGTAGAGTCACATGGGGTAACCTCCTCGTGGTGGTGATTAGTGGTTCTCGCTCTCAATGGAGCGTGTGGTGAGTTGTGTGTGGATCGTGGAGAGTAGCACGAGTCTTCACATGCTGAGAGTCTCCACGGTGTCATGCACAACGAGTCACGTGATAAGATTCCGGATTGACGATCTCAGAAGTGGAGGCAACTAACACTTGTCCTCCATAACCGCGCTACCACGAGGAAATACTAAGTTGTGGGAATTGGGCATTCCAAATTGGGAGAAAAGGGGATAAAATAAAAATAAGGTTAACACTTTACATTAATGTTCTCTTTGATAAAGGTTTATAAAAGGATGTATTAATGACTAATAAGTAATTACAAATGCTTTATAAATCAGTTATAACAACATGAATAAAAAGATGACTCGTGCAAACTTGCCAAAATAGTGAGCATTTTAACTTACATTTTACAAATGCTTAATAAATATTCTTATTCATACTTATATTAATCAAAAATGTAAAATGCCCTGATTTATGATTGATGTCACAATGCAGCAAAAACAAACTATTATAGTGAGATTAATGGAATGGATTATGATACTGTGTTTACACTCATGATTGTAATGTCTTGAATCACTTGTATTGTCACTTTCCTTGTCACATTGATGTCGAAACAATGGTGATATTCTGAGTGTTGTCCCAAGTTTTATTTTTTACTAAAAATGACATAGCGTCCTAGGGTTAGGGATAAACATAACATTATGCAAAACAAATGTAGAGCTTCAAGCTCAGCATATATCATATAATAAAGCCTGATGACCATTAAACCATACTGAACTTTATGTACATAGGTTTCTAAAGTTGAAAATGCCTTAATAAAGATTTTAAGGTAAAGCGGACACATATAAAATACATTTTCATAGGTTATTAATGTTATATAAGTGTTATTGAGCATTTATAACATGAAGTAAAATGTCTCACTATTAGGCAGGAATAGCATGAGTCATCCTTTTTATGCATGTTGTTATAACCACATATAAATGCTTTATAATATATTTATAAATAAGTCACTGGTTATTAATGAACCCATTTATAAACCTTTAACTAAGGAGCTTTAGTGTAGAGTGTAACCAAAATAAGATATTAGAACAAACAAACCCAAATATGAAAACTCAAATGTGAAATAAATAAAAATAATATAATTAATGACTTAACTCTGTGTAATTCATTATTACTAGTTGATGATTAAACCTTGATGATTTAAGAGCACTAGGGCAAGTTAAGATTTCTTCAGTTATTGTGTTCTTCTTTCAGGTGTCACTTCCTGTCACTGAAGCAAACTGATAGTCGGCTATAGATCTGTTATTTCTTATAGCTGATCATTTCAAACATGAAATACTTTAATTAAAAAAGAGAAAAGAAGAAAGTAAAATAATAACTAAACTAAAAAGTGGACATTAGTGGAAATATTGTGCTCACCATTTCCTTTCATATTGTCAGAGTTGCTATTAGGGCCCAAAGCGTAGCCTGAAAACAAGACATCTATTGAGTTATGCATCTTTCTCAGCTGAAGAATTCACCATACCAGAAAAAAGAGAATTAGTACCTTTGTTAGGAGGATAACCTGAAAAACAGAATGAAATACAATAAATACTTTATTTAAAAATACAAATGTGTATCTGTCTGTCTGTCTGTCTGTCTGTCTGTCTGTCTGTCTGTCTGTGTATCTATCGACGTACCGTTAGGTTTGGCAGCTTGTCCATGTGATCCAGCAGGCACAGCTCCATAGTCTGGTGAATATTAATAATCATGATTATGATTATTATAAAGAATTAAAAACTCATAAAACATCAAGACTCATTTTGTCACTATTACAGTATTAATCGATGTACTTACTCTTTCCTCCATATGCGTTACCATTGGACTTTGCACCATAGGCATTCTGTGCGGCTGCAGCTGGAGTTCCATAACCTTAAAAAAAATATATATATATATATATTATTATTATTTATAAAAAATACACAAGAGGTAGATACAGCAAACAAGCACTGTGTCACAGACTCTACAGCAAATCAGATGTACCTTTGAATTGAGCTCCATGTGCATTTGCTACCGGACGAGAATCACTCTGACCTGCAGAAGATTCAAGAAGGATGAGGTAATGAAGGAGCAATTATATATACCACTTAATTAATGAACAAGTTATATTGCCACTAGAGCTAGATAAACACTACTGGTTGATATTGGTTTATCAGGGGGCTCACCATTATTTTCAGGGGCTACGGCAGGTGGGCTTCCATAACCTGAATCATATGAGAAAACCAGTGAACAAACAAATCTTAAATAACACAATCAGAGAATTTTGTGAAGAATTAATAATGGATTTTTCTCCAGTAATGCAAAGATCTGAGTTAAATTATTAAAAAAATATATTTTGAGACTTGAGAACCAAACGATGATCTAACTGACATTAATCCATAACCAGCCCACAAAAGTTTTCTTATTTATATTTTTTGTGCAGCCGGAGGTTCCTTGGGATGTGCACCTCGAGTAAGTGTTCTTTATTCTTTATGTTTACGTGAACTGTGATTCAAAACTTTGAGATACTGGGATCTTTTCCTCACTTGTTTCTCGTTCATCTGCATCAGACTTGCACAACGGCTCCAGCCTCGTCATAATCAAAGACCACGATTGTGCTGTGTGTGTCTGTGTGTCTGTGTGTGTATGGCTGTACTAAAGCCTTTGCTATTTGATGTCCTGCCCTCATTTCCTGTTTCAGTAGGAAATACGTCAAAACACCAAATCAAACTGTACTTGTCAAGGCACTTCACAGGGACTATTGAAACAACTTTAATTAAAATTAAAGCACTCAAGTTAAATATTTCAAGATAATTTCATGATTCTTTCAAAATGAATACATAATTCTGATACTGTTGGGATAATAATCATGTAAATAATCCTGCCTTGATACAGTATGTGTTACATGAACACACAATGATTAATATTACCTCTGGATGGCATTTGTGCTGCACCACCATTTGTATTCTGAGGTTTGTACCCTGAAATAAAAGAGTCATTTAGTCAGAGGACAGACTATAGCAGATCAGTAGGCAGTCCAATTTAAAATAAATTAAAAGAAAAGAGAAAAAATATAAATTCAAATAAAAGTAGGCCTGTCAATTTAACACATTGATTTAGTGTGATTCATTATTGAAAAAATAACCCATATGTAAATTCTGTAATGAAAATATATATTTTGTAATTATCGGAACAATTTAAGGTTATAGTATATGTAGTTTCTGCCTCAGATGGCACGGCCACAGTCTGGGCACAAACGTCTGATGTTTATAGCTCACAAAACTGCAAAACGCTTTCTTGAACAATCGGCCAATATCTGATTGGCTGGTTCCATGGAACTTCCATGAGGGGACGCACACATGATGTTTCATCAGTCCTCCTGGAAGCAGAGTTGCGTTCACAAGTTTCAGTGTTGTGATTGGTGAACCTTGTGAAGTGAACCAACTGTGAATGGAACCAACTGTGATTGGAGTGGTGGTGGCGTAGTGGTCTAAAGCACATAACTGGTAATCAGAAGGTCACTGGTTCGATCCCCACGGCCACCACCATTGTGTCCTTGAGCAAGTCACTTAACTCCAGGTTGCTCCGGGGGGATTGTCCCTGTAATAAGTGCTTTGTAAGTCGCTTCGGATAAAAGCATCTGCCAAATGCATTAATGTTTACATGTCAGTTAGATGGCATTTCGGTTCTTGGCCAATAGAGCGTAACAGTCTGGTTCCGGAAGAAAAATACCATTCATTAAATCTTTAAAGACAGACCTACAGTGAACTATGAGGTTGTTCATTGATGGTAAATGCTTCTGTTGAATCGATTCTAGTCTGTGTTATCTTCATCGTTTAAAAATCAGGTTTGATAGCGGAATTCGTGGTAAACATCTACATTACCCATGGTCCAGCAGAGAAAGATCCACCAACCAGAGAACCACAGCCAAATAAAACCACGAAACATGTTTCGGGGGCAACTACCAACTATGCCGCAGTCATAGGTCTGGTAACGTGAGACTAAAATACATGTAACTTTGTTTTTTTATGAGTTGAGTCGGCAGGAGGCAGTCAGCGCACCTCAATAAAACTCACAAGCAGTGCAGCCACAGAACAAGAGCAAAAGTTTCAACTACTTTTAACTTGACAGAGTTTATGATGCTAAAAACCAGTAAGATGCTGTAAACGCACATAGACTGACAATTACAAATAATGCACATGGAGAACAGGATTAACAAACTCAATTGCGAAATGGATTGCTGTTGACTGTAGGCGTATGTTTAATGGCATGGGAATAAAACAAACTATATATTGTAGTTGAATTATTATGTCTTTTTTATTTATATTGAATTATCTTTACTTGGGGGCCAAATATTAATACATGCGATTAATTATGATTAATTACATGATGTTTAAACGATTAACAGCCCCTTAATAAAATAAATAAAAGAACATCAAGAAAATATCAACATCATATAAAAGTGTCAAATACGTAAGCAAACAAAGATGCTCCAATTGGTTCGTAATTTACCATTTAAAAAAATCTATTTCATATACATAATATCAGTACTATGCAGAATTCTTACAACTGCCAAGATAAATAAAGTGCTTTATATTTCTGTTGCCTTGACATCAAAGTTCATGATTTATCTTTATTTCCTTGTTTTTCTTGGTAAAATGTGTACAAATGAAACTGCTGTGTAATGCCATGCTGTTGGCTGAAGGTTTTAGGTGGATGGCACAAGGCCATGGATGGAGACAGTTGGGGAAGAGCATCAATAGAGTGCCTGTGTACATGTAATAAAATCTCACTCTCACAGAGATGTTACTTTCAGACGGACCCTGCAGGAAACCTCGCTCGCTTTGATTGGGTGTTAAGAAGCATTTGGCAGAGAAAAGATGTTTCACAAAATGCCGTGAGGATTTTCAGGAATTGAACATGCACTTTGGCACAGATATTGGATACCTTGAATGTGTAATTCTTCTTGTGTACATTTATATATTTGAGCATTAACTATTAGATTATTATGTAGCTATAGGTGACAAAAGTTGTTTAATGAATAATCTGTTATTCTACTGTATATTATTAGTTTGTCAATCCTTTCCTAAAGTACCACTTACACTCCACATTTTGGTTTTCTCTTTTATTTAGCACAACTTATTCTACTGATTAGCTAATTAGAAGTGATCCATGATCTGAAATGACTGTTTGAAATAAGTGGAAGTATTAGTGGTACAAGGACATTTGCAGAACTCAATGATCATTCACCTTTTCAATCGTGTTTCTAACCATTTATGAACAAGTTGAAGACCACACATGTGGAAAAATCATTGAAACATAGAAGACAATGAAAGTTTGCTTAAAATATTATTAATTAGTCTTAATTTTTGATATTGAAGTAAAATAAAAATTGGTGGTAAGGATAGACAAATGCTCGAGTCTGATCAATTAAATGATTTGTCTTGACAACAACACTTGACTGCCTGTATGTACAGAATAATGTATTGTATATTTTGAATCATAAATGATAAAACACCTGATTATCACTTGTATTCTCTTTTGAATAATTAGAACCCCAGTATGTAATCATAAAGTGTAATACATGATCAACAGATGATTTCATGTGTTATATCATGCGTTATATCATGCTTATAGTTAGAGTAATATACTTTTTTAAATTGTTATCACATTACTAATTACTTTGAACTTATTGTCTAAAGCACTTTTCACAGAACTACTCCTTCAGCTGGAAATACATATTTATTCATATTTGAAATGTATTATACATAATATATTTTTAAAAGGATTTGTATCCCCAAGTATTTAACTGAAAGTTATTGACTGTAATCTGATTACAAGAAATTGAAATGTAAAGCATTACACTACTTTTTGACTTAAAAAGTCATTAGATTACAGTAACTACTTTTGTAGTCAGATTACACACAACAATAATTATAATGTATTATACTAGTTAAAGTACTATAATATAATTGAGGGTACACTTATTTATTAAAAGATGTCTTTATATTAATCCATTAAGAACACTTTATAATACATACAATATACTGGCTTCATATAAAGTGTTACCACTGTGTCTTTGTGAAATGCATGTCAAATTGGAATTGGATACCCAAAGGAATTCCAATTAAAGAACACCATTTTGTATGTGGGAATACATTTATGGGGTGTCATTTAATACCTTTATGTCTATTTCTAAACCAAGAACACCTTATGATGCAGAAAACCTCTTTTGTTCCTCCACAAATTAAGAAAGAAATGCAGTTCTTAAAAAATGAACTGTAGGCATTCAACCAAATGTCCTCCCAATCACAACATAGTGTTTAAGAAACAGATATACTTTGTTTTCTTATCTGCACTCTTACCTGTGCCACCTTGAAGAGTCACTCTTGTCATCCAAAGCAATAATAGCGTCTGCTGAAGTGTCCATCTCAACATTATGCAGGCGACTAAATGAAAGAATCAAGGAAAATGACCCAATATGTACAGCTTCATTAACAGAATGCACATCCAGCACTGAGATGAGCTTTATAAACCCCTCAGTGGCCAGCGGCACCTCCTCTATGGGCCACCCAAATGAAGACAGCACCCCCCACACACACAAACTTTGGTACCATAAAACTTTATAAATATGCTTAATAACTGGTTGAATAAGGTTGAATTAAGATACAAGTCACTTGTATCACTCAGAACAGTATGTGATTTCTATATATTGATGTATTTATTTGCTAAGTAGCTGTATAATAATCAGAACAATGTACAATAAGCTGGTCAGTGTCACAAAATAAACACTTTCCATATTTATATTAATGATTACTGTCTGATTGTCAGTTGTTAATTTGGAATGTAATCATGCTTTCTACTTTTTGACTCAATGAGTTTACAAGGAAATTGTCTGATGTCACATATGTTTCAGATGATAGAAGCAAAATCAGGTGTCAATGAAACAGTTTCATCTGAAAATGTTCCTATGTGAATGTTAAACAAAGCACAACTGCTGCCGTTCAAGCAGGAATTCACTGTATGCTTTTCAAATTAACCATTACATCTGCACTAGGAAGCGAAAAGACTCACCGTATGTCTCCTAGACATAGTGAATATAAAACCAAGTCACAGTCAGACACTATGTACACATGAGTCTTGTCACTCAAACGCTAATGTACTTGAAACACAATGCACAAACACACAGTGGCTCCCCAATACTTTCCAAGTGCGGTTGGGGGAGTTTAGAAGGAGTCCTGTTTTAAACAGAGACATTTTGCTACATTCATGTCTGATATTAAATGTGCTGTAAGTGATTTTAGCCATTCTGCAATTTCCACAAGCTGTCAAGTTGGATTAGCCACACCCTCTTTTTTCAAAATTATGCACTCCAAAGATACCAAATTAGCTTCATTGAGACCAGCACGAGCACAAATGGTTGTCAAAAACAACAGCACCAAAATAGCACCATCAACTGGCAACTGGTATAAGAAACATGGCATAAAAATGGCATTAGACTTCAATAATTCGCTGCAACTACAGTATTATGTGAATGAGCAAAATGATTGACAGGCAGAAGGCGTCATAGAAGGCGTTTGCTGTTTACAGAGTCTAGAGCTGTCTCAGAGACAGGTGAGATATCTCACGACATGTATTTCATTAATATCTTTCATGGAGTATTAAAGATGTTGCATACCTTTCCATGAAAAAAAAAAACATACCTAACCACATTTTAACAATGATGAAATTAGGAAACTGAAAACAGCAGAAAAGGTTAGTGCAGATTAGTCTGTACGTGGCCTTAATCAGACTGTAGACGTCTATTGAAAATGAGATATAAAATAATACATTTTGTGAGGGTTTTGCTCAAACTAGTGAACATATCTGCCAATCGGTTGGGAGGTTAAGTGCATACACATGCTTTAGGCATGGGCTTAGTGGAACAGAATAAAAAAATTGAATCTTAGAGAAAACATTTTAATTCTCTAAAAAGTTGTAAAATGTTAAATTATCTAAAAAAAAAAACTAAACAAAATGTAATAAAGCCACTTATTGCAATATAAGCTTTTCATTCTCTCTCTCTCACCTCCCTCAATATTCCTCTAAGAATGTCACTTAAATGTATAATCTGCTCATGAGAAAGTACAACAAAGTGGGTAAAGTAAAAGAGAAAAATCCAGCAGTATTTCACTTAACACCGACATTCCACATGCTGCACCTAAATCCTCAAATCAAGAGGTCAAGGGGAGTTGAAAGCTCAAACTTTAAACCCTCAGTCTCCTCTTTTCCGACCTCACATACACTTAACTGATGCATAAAATGACATCACCATGACCTACTCCGACACAAAGTCATTAACAAACAAAAGGCAGTTTGAAACCATACGATGGCAACAAATTGGTGTGCCACACAAATAACACTCCTCATGAGAAGCCCACGGGTACAGAGCCATAAGAATAGTTTTCAGATACTTCTGAAATAGTTTTGTGTTTCCTCACAATTATTTTGGGTCCCTTACTGTAACTTTATCTCGTTCAAAAATGAACCGTTTTACTTCATAAGCCATATTTTAACAATGATATTCATAGTAAAATCAAAGTAATAATACAGAAAAAAGTACATGTATCACAAATTAACCATAGTGTTTTTGAATTTGGCACGAAGTTGTGGTTTTCCAGTATTATTACTGTTGTTTTACCATGAATATCATAGTTAAAATATGGTCACTGTAGTAAAACCATGCTACTACAAATACCATAGCTGAACCATGGTTCATTTTTGTAAGGGGCAGATAAAGCTACTGCGAGGGAAATGCCAAACTTTCTGCAAGGGAACAGAAAACTATTGCGAGTGAACAGAAATAGCGGCGAAAATGCAAATGATTGTGATGGAACAAACCTT
Organism: Xyrauchen texanus; assembly: GCF_025860055.1. Classification (NCBI taxonomy): domain Eukaryota; kingdom Metazoa; phylum Chordata; class Actinopteri; order Cypriniformes; family Catostomidae; genus Xyrauchen; species Xyrauchen texanus. The sequence continues at coordinate 3,112,344 of NC_068308.1, read as the reverse complement.
TTTTGGAGATCATGAGGGAACACAAAACTGTTGCTTCCTCAGCAAAAGGAAACTATTTCAAATGAACGGAAGCTATTGCGAGGGAATGTAAATATTTTTGAAAGGGTACGTAAACTACTGCAAGAGAACAGAAACTAGTGGTGAGAATGATAAATATTGTGTTTTACCTAAACTCTTTTTTAAAAGGAATGCAAAATGTATTATGAGGGAATGCAAATTTAAGTGAATGTTAACTATTGTGAGTAAATACAAAACAATTTCAGAAAATAATTTCCCTCCCTGTCCTCTAATGAGCTCCATACGGGAGACTAGACACAATGAGTATTAAACAGTCTGATGTTAGCATGTTGCTAAGTTAAAAAAATTATCTAATAATAAGCACAAAAATACACAGCATACAAACATATTTGGTATAAAAAAAATATATTTTAATTAGATTAAATTGTTTGAGTGAAATTCCACTTTTTTATTTCATTAAATAGAGAAAAGAATCAACTTTTCCGGATTTGTCTATGGTTTGCGTCCACCACAAAGGTTACATGTGATGCTGCTTTGCAGTTTGGCCAAAATTAAATTTCTTAGAAGAGAGCATCATTTTGCAACCTACCTGTTGGAACAGCCACAATTGAAACGGATCAATCTGAATGATAAAGCAGACCAACTGGATACTGGAGAATGATGCTTCCTCAGTAAAAACAGTCTTGTCTGTACAAACGTAAAAATTCTTATACTTTTAAGTTGCTATACCAAGACAAACAACTTGTGTGAAATGTAGAAATCCAGATATTAAGCCTGTGGGGACCATACACCTTGTCTGAGCAGCTATAGCATAAACATTTAGTCTACAGCTTCAGTCAATATGACCCTCACTCACCATACAGGAAACCCATAAACTAAACCATTTACTGACAAACCCCTAAAGAGAAGTTGAACTAGGCTGTTTTCTTTTTACTTTAGGATGCACCATCATATCTGTTTGGCTCCATTTTTCATTGATCAAAGAAGTGAGGCTATCATGTCTGGTCCAAACCGACAATGTCTACAGTGGCACGAATAACAGAAAATTTGAATGATGTTACGGGAGGAATGTGTCATCACAGTTCTGCGTATGGAGCGGTGTAGACGCAGACTGCCCATGATGGCCCCTGTCTACCGTCGAAAGCACCCACAATGGGTACGTGTGCATTGGAACTGGACCATGGAACAGTTTGCCTGCTCCGATAATTCCCATTTCCCTTTACAACACATGTGTAGCAAGTTCCCCAGATCTTCATCGGAGCATCTATGGGATGTGCTGGACCAACAAGTCTGATCCATGTAGGAAGGATCTGCTGCTAATGTCTTTGTGCCAGATCCCACAGGACCCCTTCAGGGGTCTTGTAGAGTCCATGCCTCTCTAGTAATCATAAAATACATTGTCACACCATTACAATTCTTGGGTCACTAAAGACACCAAACACTCTTGGTAATGAAGCAATTAGAAAATACATTTTTTTCTTCTTTCCACTGAGAGATTTCTTTTTTTTTTTTTTTTTAAAGTGGGGCATAACTCCAAATAATGGTTGAAGGGGGTGGAAGAGCTCACAAGTCACTAAAGACCTGAGGTATACATTTAAAGATTAATGGTAATATTGTAGCTGTAGAAATCCACTATGGCATGGAATATTGATCACCTTCAGTCAGCAACTTCAATTAAGAAATCAATTATCAATGACACATTAAAAGGCATTGTAAATAATGGTTTCATTTCCTTTATTTTATTATAAACGCATAGTAATGATTTTTGCATTAATTTCTATTGAACTTTTCAAAAATAATCTTAAAATACGTGCATTTATACATTTTACCATGATTCACATTCTCTCCTCCCCCCATAAAATACACAAGTTGCCATCTTTTTCAGATTTTTATTTATTTTTAATTTGCAAGTGCTCTGCAACAGTGAAATTACACATTGAATAAATTAAAGACAAAAATCAAACCATAACACAAACATCACAAATTCACATTTTCTCTAAATTAACACCCAAAACCTTTCTTTGAAAGACAATTGAATTCAGTTTTTTTTTTATTTTTATACAATTACAAATTAAACCCAAAACCTTCTGTGCAACTGTATAATTAAATCAACCCCAACGGCTCACTCTGAAAGACCTGTAGACCACAAATCCAACATGAACGACTTCATCTGTAATGTGAATGCAATTAATAACTGAATATCAGCCACTTTATCTGCCAGTATAAGTGCTAATTAGTGTGCAAAGCAATTCTTGATTGATATGACACTTAAAACTGACAGTTTAAAAATGAGAAATAAAGAAAACAAAAAGGTTATGAAAATTAATACAGATCAAGCTTGGAAGGATATCTTCTGTGGCAGTATTTAGGTCACTTCAATTCTTTGAGTCGTCAAGTGTTTCAGGTTCAGTAACGGGGTCATGAGGTCACATTTATGATGCTACAGCCAGACAGCCTGTAACTGATCTGCAGGGGAAAGAAATCCTAAAATCAGTGTCATTTCACAACAGCTTCAATTCTGTTCTCTGCTAGAAATATTGGGCCTCATTCATGAAAATCATTTGTAAAGTCAGTCTGACAAATTTTGGATTAATTTAAAACATTAGTTGGTACACATAAAATGTACACCTGCCATAGGTTAATCCTGCCCAAGAAATCAGAACGCGTTCTTTCAGACAAACAGTCTGGAAAAAACTGATAAAAAGTAAAAACAATAGTAAACGAAAATGTGTAAAATTAAAAAAAAAAAATCTTTATTTGACAAGCGCCATTATATAGAAGTTAGTATATGCATCGGGAAACTGAGTTCAGTTGACGTTTTGTCAGTGGTAACCCCATGAACAAACACGTCGCGGGCAGGTGTGTATACAATGCAACTAGGGAAATGTTTTTTTTTTAAAAAAGCCTGCACTCAGTTTTGGTTGAAGACCTCCGTCAGGCATTCTGTCAATTTCTTTGAAGATTGTTCCTGTTGCAAGGAAAGTACATCACTGTACAGTCTTGGATTTACTCGATGATGCTGGCGATGCACTCAACTGAACCAGAGAAGATTAATGGTGGTGGACATCCACCTTTCAGAATACACAGAATTTCTCACTTTTTAGATGCGAGTGTTTGCTAAATCAATTTCACCATGTGAATGCACTAAAAAAAATACTATTAAAAGAAATAAAATTATATATTTACTTAACGTTTTCAGGAATCTCCATTTTATGCAGAAATTACTCCCAATTCTTTCATATATTTACAGAATGTTCATGAATAAGGCCCAACGCACGTTGCATTCTCCGCATTTCTGCAAGAGGTACCATCACGGGCAGTGGCTTAACCTTTGCATTGGCCTTCTATGGTCAGTTTTCTTTCAGGAGTCAAAGAGAATCTTGCAAGCTGCTGCCTATACATTTTTCATAACCAATTTTAAAACACTCACTATACAAAGTTAACTTATTCCAAAATATTGGTCTGATTTTACAGAAAACACCACAAATTTTGAAATGGTAATAATTCATAACTATTGTATACACGTGACATTGTATGTTTACAATCGTATTTTTTATCATGTCTTTGAAAGCCTGTGATTCAGGCCATATTTGCTCAGTGTGTCTGCTTAAAGTGCTACTCGCTGCAATCTAAATGGAATGAACCAAGAAAAAAAATTCTCCATCACAAAATACAGATGTGAAATGCAGGTGGCACTCTAATGTAGCAGAGCACACGCCATGTGCTCATAGAAATTCAGTGCATTTTGTGATCGCACGCACCTTCCACGCCGTTTTGTTGAATATATTGGCCTCTGAGTGGAATAGAAGCTTACTCACTGAAAAGCTTTTTTTTAGAATATATAATACTTAATCATTGATGGTCAAGAACATAATTTGTGATTCTTTAATAACAATTTGAACTTGTGTTATGGCAACAAAAATTCCAAAGAAGCTTTCATTTGATATGACATAACCATTTAAGGTCTAAACAAAAAAAAAAAGTTTCATAAATCATTATGAATTCTAAATTCTACAGTAGCACAAGGTGGTGATCATTCGCAACGTAAAAGTTCTCGGGTCTCATCTTGATTTTATTACATGTAACAAATTAAACTTTCAAATGGTACCACAAATGACTATACCTGTCTCCTGGGACTTTTACATTCAAGCAGACAAGTATAGGCTTCACACTACTGGCACCATCCTCAGAGTTTAAGGATTTAAACTGAACAAGTTAATAGATAGTTACCTGAATAACAGATCCAGTTTAAAGATGTCCGTTCACCCAAAAATGAAAGGTCTCATCTACTCACCCTCATGCCATCCCAGATGTACAGTCAGGTCCATAAATATTGGGACATCGACACAATTCTAATCTGTTTGGCTCTATACACCACCACAATGGATTTGAAATGAATTGAACAAGATGTGCTTTAACTGCATACTTTCAGCTTTAATTTGAGGGTATTTACATCCAAATCAGGTGAACGGTGTAGGAATTACAACAGTTTGTATATGTGCCTCCCACTTTTTAAGGGACCAAAAGTAATGGGACAATTGGCTGCTCAGCTGTTCCATGGCCAGGTGTGTGTAATTCCCTCATTATCCCATTTACAAGGAGCAGATAAAAGGTCCAGAATTCATTTCAAGTGTGCTATTTGCATTTGGAATCTGTTGCTGTCAACTCTCAATATGAGATCCAAAGAGCTGTCACTATCAGTGAAGCAAGCCATCATTAGATTGAAAAATCAAAACAAAGCCATAAGAGAGATAGCAAAACATTAGTTGTGGCCAAATCAACTGTTTGGAACATTCTTAAAAAGAAAGAACGCACCGGTGAGCTCAGCAACACCAAAAGACCCGGAAGACCACGGAAAACAACTGTGGTGGATGACCGAAGAATTCTTTCCCTGGTGAAGAAAACACCCTTCACAACAGTTGGCCAGATCAAGAACACTTTCCAGGAGGTAGGTGTATGTGTGTCAAAGTCAACAATCAAGAGAAGATTTCACCAGAGTGAATACAGAGGGTTCACCACAAGATGTAAACCATTGGTGAGCCTTAAAAACAGGAAGGCCAGATTAGAGTTTGCCAAACAACATCTAAAAAAGCCTTCACAGTTCTGGAACAACATCCTATGGACAGATGAGACAAAGATCAACTTGTACCAGAGTGATGGGAAGAGAAGAGTATGGAGAAGGAAAGGAACTGCTCATGATCCAAAGCATACCACCTCATTAGTGAAGCATGGTGGTGGTAGTGTCATGGCGTGGGCATGTATGGCTGCCAATGGAACTGGTTCTCTTGTATTTATTGATGATGTGACTGCTGACAAAAGCAGCAGGATGAATTCTGAAGTGTTTCGGGCAATATTATCTGCTCATATTCAGCCAAATGCTACAGAACTCATTGGATGGCGCTTCACAGTACAGATGGACAATGACCCGAAGCATACTGCGAAAGCAACCAAAGAGTTTAAGGGAAAGAAGTGGAATGTTATGCAATGGCCAAGTCAATCACCTGACCTGAATCCGATTGAGCATGCATTTCACTTGCTGAAGACAAAACTGAAGGGAAAATGCCCCAAGAACAAGCAGGAACTGAAGACAGTTGCAGTAGAGGCCTGGCAGAGCATCACCAGGGATGAAACCCAGCGTCTGGTGATCTCTATGCGTTCCAGACTTCAGGCTGTAATTGACTGCAAAGGATTTCCAACCAAGTATTAAAAAGTTAAAGTTTGATTTATGATTGTTAATCTGTCCCATTACATTTGGTCCCTTAAAAAGTGGGAGGCACATATACCAAAAAGATTAGAATTGTGTCGATGTACCAATATTTATGGACCTGACTCTATGACTTTTCTTCAGCAGAACACATTTGAAGAAAAATATCTCAGCAGGTCCATATAATGGATGTGGATGGTAATAAGATTTTTGATGCTCCTAAAAGCACAGTCATGAGAGCAAGATGGCGCAGAGTATGGCTGCTGCGCTGCGAGCTCCGACTCAATGTTGCAGTTTTTTTGCTTGTTTTGTCTACAACTATGTTTTTCATCTTGGATGTCATCTACCTTATTGCCTACGATAGACAAACACTTTTGGAAATTGGTTCAATTGCACACCGAAAACCAGACTTTAAATTCCTCAATGCCAACCCGCTGTTTTGATATACAACAGCGGAGCACTTTGTCTGGGCTGCCCAGCTGCGTAAACATAGCTGGAAAAGTGGAAGAGCCAGTGTTCTCAGACAAATCTTCCCTGCTACGCAGCATTCTACTGGCAAAATTTTCATTTATGGACAACAAGCTCTGCGAGCAGAGTGTGCTGATCTCTTTCCAATGAGAGACTGATGCATTATCTGCCTTGCAGAAACCTGATGTTTGGCTGAGTCTGCTGCCCCACCCCCACCCCCCACACACACACACACACACACACACACACACACACACACACAGATGTATAAGCAAGCAGGAAACCGTACACCCTGAGGCCGCGTTCATTGTGACTAGGTACATTAACAAAGCCAACTTCAAGTCAATCAAACAATCACACTTGCAACACAAGAGGGGACCGGGTTTTGGACCATTAACCTTTATGCATTTGGCAGACGCTTTTATCCAAAGCGACACAGTGCACTTATTACAGAGTTAAGTGCGTTACTCTAGGACACAATGGTGGTGACTGTGGGGATTGAACCAGTGACCTCCTGATTAACAGTTATGTGCTTTAGTCCACTAAACCACTAGCACTCCATTGCTACTCTCCCTTCCGGGATGGCTACAAATCCCCCCCAAACCCACCATTTGGCAAATCGGACCACTCTTCCATTCTGCCCACTTACAGGCAGAAACTGAAACAGGAAGCACCAGCCCTCAGAATAATACAGTGCTGGTCAGACCAAACTGATTCGATGCTAGAAGGCAGCTGTGATCACGTGGACTGGGAGATGTTCCGGTCCGCCTCTGATGACTTCATCGAGGTCTATACAGATACAGTAACGCGTTTCATCAGGAAGTGAATCGGTGTAGTCCAGACCCAAAAAATACTGATCTGCCCCAACCAGAAACCGTGGATTAACAGCGATGATTGTGTGGCACTTAATGCACAGACTTCCGCTTTTAATTCCAGGAACGCAGGGGAGCATAAACAAGCCCTCCAGAAAACTATCAGAGCAGCCAAACGCCAGTTGAACACCACAGACTCCAGAAGCATTTGGCAGAGAATTAATATAATCACGGCCTTCAAAAGGGAATAAAAACTCTGCCGTGAACACTGCCCTCTCTCTCCCTGATGATACAGTTTTATGCTTGTTTCAAGGGAAATAACACTGCCCTAACGGAGTGCACTCTTGTGGCCGAAGCTATAAAGGTTAGTTCACTCTCCATCTCTGTAGCAGACATAACTCAATCCTTCCGACGGTTGAATGTCCATAAAGACATGGTCCAGACAGCATTCCGGGCAACAGAGCATGCGCAAACCAACTGGCTGCGTTTTTAACCTTTCCCTCTCCTTGTCTGTGGTCCCCACAGGCTTTAAAACATCCACCTTTGTGCCTGTACCGAAACAATCCAAAAATCGCTTGTTAAATGACTGGCGTCTGGTTTCTCTGACACCAAATCAACAGCAAATGCTTTGAGGCCAATCAGAGATTACATCTGCTCTGTACTGCACGCCTCACTGGACTCACTGCAGTTTGCTTACCGTAACAACCGCTCCACTGATGATGCCGTTGCATCTACACTACACACCTGGAAAAAAGGAACACACATGTGAGAATGCGGTTTGTAGACAACAGCATTCAATGCCATAATGCCCTCAAAGCTTGATGAGAAACTCCATGCTCTGGGCTTTAACAGTTCGCTGTGCAGCTGGATCCTGGACTTCCTGTCAGGTAGACGCCAGGTGGTCAGAATGGGATGATTTATAGTTAAAAGTACCTAAATATAGATTTTTTTTTGCACCAAAAAGCAATCGTATCACTTTACAAGACATTAAATTAACCACTTGTGTCATATGGATGACATTAAAGCTGATTGTCTGAGCTTTTTGGAGCATCAAATATCATGTTATCCACATCCATTATAAGGACCTACTGAGCGGAGATATTGTTCCATTTTTCTTTAAATGTGTTCTGCTGGAGAAAGGAAGTCATCTACATCTGGGATGGCATGAGGGTCAGTAAATGAGAATTTTCATTTTTGGGTGAACTATACCTTTAAATGTCAGACGTTTAAAAAAAAAGGTAACTATGGCCTCCTTGAGTACCAATGCTTGTGAATGCCACAGTAATGCAAGTATATCAGTCAAGTGTGTACAACAGGACTGCACATATGCAACAAGTTGGCCAAATTTGTTGGCCGAAATGCAAAGTGTGAAGTATACTCACTCCAAATTGCTCTTCAGTTGGTATACGGTCCGCTTGTCAAGATATCGACAGAAGAGTGTTAGCAGGTTGGATGGCAGCTGAAGGGGCTCGACAAGTGTTGTCTGTGATAACTGCCGGGCCACGTGGAATACTGTATCCGTCCTTAAGGTCAGGAGAAACCAGTTTAAATATTGAATTTACCATTCAATTCATGCCTCAGAAGAACTGAGAAGTATGCATGTTATCCTACTACTACACGACCAGAGAAACAGATTGGAATTTTAATCTTTATTTTATGGAAAATCTTGTTATCCTCAAGAACTTCGGTTTGTGTAAAGCTGGAAATGCAACACTTCATATAAAAAGGAAACATGTACATGTATTTTGAACAACGTTGGGGAAGTTAGTTTGAAAATGTAGCTTCCAAAAGTACTCACTTTATAGTTAAACTATGGTGAAGCTACAAATGAATAGTTAGCTACATTACAAGCTACTACCAAAAAGTACTGTTTTGTGACTACAGCGCTACTCATTGGAAGATTTCACTGGTTACTGGAGTCACTCCTCAAACACTGTGAATTGTGAATGTGACTGGTTTAAAAAGGTGCACAATCGCGAACAGGGCTTGACCATTTATAAAAGAACAATTCAATTTAATTGCATGAAACACACACACACACACACACACACACACTACCAGGTCTCAAAGTCTCCAATGCTGGGCTCCATGGGCAGGTCAGAAGATAGAAGCCTTTCTCCCTGTGAGAGCAGAGCGTACAGCAGGGACAGACCAAACTGCACACAAACAGTCAATTAGAGGAAATGAAATGTCTGCAAATCAATGAAGTCTGATAAAGATGACACAGCAGGTTGTATGTATTGACACACCTTGTTCTGGCAGGCCAGTATTAACCGTGTATCTTTGGAGTCAGGCAGTGATTCTGTAAACTCTTTCAGAATTCTGATCAGCTGACTGAACGACAGTCCACCAATCACAGTGCGGAGAGACGGATACAGAACAGGCAGGGCCTGTGAAGAGGTAAAGCTTGACTTTACGGTCAAAAGTAATAAAATGCACACAGGGGAGACCAGGAGTCATTTGAAATAGTCATAAAAAGAGCCCTTAAGTTACAAAGTCAAAAGTCATTATGTAGCAGTGCTGCTTTGTATACAGATTTCAAACGGTCAAAAACTCAGACATTTGTGAATCCGGTCATCCAAACTAAGTTGTTTATTCAACAGCCATTACAAAAAATAAGTGAACTAGGGCTGCAACAACTAATTTATCAAATCACTGACAACTAACTAGATTAGTTGGATATTTGCAGTGAGCACGGATAAGCTCTGTCAGTGATGTCACTTTACAGCCCAGTGAAAAGTGTTGCATGATAATATCACCCAAGATGCCCATCGCACAAGAGCACTTTAGAAACACTTCAAAGATCATAAGCATACAGTTTAAAGTGTCTGCTGCATCATATGCGTTGAGCTTGTGCCGTTTCATGGACTTGAGACTTGTTTCTCTCCAGTGCATAAAATACATTTTATGTTTTGTAATGTATACATGTTATGAATTCACAATATGGCGCATATTTCCATTTTTGCCAAACCGTCCATTAAACTTTTCTGAGCACGCAAGAGCGAGCATCAACGACAATGAAACCAATTGCAATGGAGAGAGCGCAATCGTTGTAATTGCATGCGTGCAACATCATACCGCGATTTCATGGATGTCACAAGGTCTCAAGAGGTCCAAGTGTCTCATCATGCATGTAAAAACAATGAGCTTAGGATGTCTAGACTTTGCTGAATATAATGTATATTGCTAAAGGTCTTCCTGATGTTTGATAGTCTTGATAATGCCAAATGTCAGAATTTACCAGATAGTATAAATCTATGACAAACATTATTTCAATGTATAAGCATACTCTACCATAATTATTTTTTTTGGGGGGGGGGGGGGGGGTATGGTGTTCCCTTCAAAAGAATAGTTTAGAAACATGACATTTATTTGAAATAACGTAATCAGCAACAATCATGCCTTTTTCAGCTGAGCAGAAGTATTTATATTTTTATTCTGGTGTCATTTTGCCCCCTGCTGGACAATTTTTCCCCACTCCATTCCTGATGGATAATTTTACTCTTTAAAAGAATGGTACTTTTTGTTAAGTTTTACAAGTAAAGGTTTTGCATTTTTCCTGATAGTAGTAATAATATTAATACAATTATTCTTAACTTTCATGATTCAGGCTTTGCTCAAATGTCTGTGAAAGTAGTGTAGTATATATAAATAGTTTTACCACTTACATTGTAGGCATTTCAGCCAAGTTTTTACTGTTTAATGCCAGGTTCCCATTGTGACAACCTGCCCCATTTAGTCTGAAAACATGTTCATGGCTATTGGTAACATCTAAAGCATGACAACTGGCCATGGTCCAGTCTATTCAAATTTGTTCCACACCTCATCTACATCTCTGCTCATCAACACTGGCAGGTTTTTGGTGACCACACCCAGAATATTCAGAGCTGCATCATGTGGCAGGAAGGGGAGGAGTCTGGCCAGCATTCTCTTTCCTTTAGAGATGAGAAGACACGATAGAAACTCTTCACCTGAATCCCTGAAGGGTGAGATACCACGGCAGAGTGTTAAAGATAAAAAAAAAGCCAATCTTAAGTTGCTTATCTTTTGTGAATGTACAGTATGTCTTCATCTTACAGGAGAGTAGGGCAGCGCAGTCGACTGTAGATGTGCTCCACCCGTCTCTGTATGTTCTGCATAAGTCTCCTCTCCTCTTCTTTAGACACTGTCACCTTCACTTTCTCGGACTCTTCCACTTCTAACAACACCATGTACAACTGTACAGGGATCAGAATCATATGGGCCTCAAAGTTTAAACCACAAGACCAATTAATTGCACCCAATTCCCAATTTATGCCATGTGTGTGGAATCTTCAAGACCTCCAATTAGTTAAGGGCATAGTTCTTATGCATTAAATGCGCAATCTTAAAACACTGTCCCTATCAATTAAACCAAACTTCACTCATTTTAACATAATATTAAAGGTGCAGGATGTAACCATTTTCATGTAATATTCGCTCTGTCAATGGGTGAATGGCTTGTAACAACTTAAATTATCCCTTCCTGGACTTCCTAGGTTGCCTATTAAAGCCTGTAGACTGATATAAATGTGAAGGGAGCGGGTTTTTCCCGGTTTTGCCGGGAAAATCGAAAGGGTGAGACGTTTATGTACGCTCTCAAGAGCCTTGCCTCAGTGCTTCTCTTCCGCTAGTCAACAGCGACAACAAACAGTGTGCAATACTAGGTAACATTATCTTAGAGATTGAATCCAGCAAATGCCCGCACAACACTGACTCCTACACAAACTAGTAGGAGTAGGCCAAAATAAAAATAAATTATCTACTGAATCCAGTCTGGCTAGGGGGAACGTGATTGTGCGAAAACTGAAGTGAACTTCGGCAGGGCACTAGATTCCTGGAGGGACCTTCATTCGGTTTTGGGGATCAGAAATCGACCCTGAATTGGTGTTCTTATTGGACAGGTAAACTTACATAACTGCAATCACGTGAAATATAGTGCCATAGGGATTGATCCGTGTCATTTTAGCTAACTTGATTTGCTAAAGCTGATGAATTGCAAGCTACCTTGCTTCGTAACTTTTAAATAACTTCAACGATCTTCTCTTTATACCAAGTTAGGTAAACGGGGTCAATTTAAGCAAATATGCTGGTTTCTTGATCGTAGTACAACATTTGACATTAAAAACATACAATGGTGCAACTGTAAAGTGTCTGGTATAGTGCAGTAGTTTGTAGCTGTATATATGTATCTGTATGTTAGCTGATAAGTAGTTTTAGTTTAGTCTCAAAGTTTGTAGCAAAACAATCATAAATGTAATTTTAATTATGCCAACTCATCTGTCAACATGATGCCAGTGAATCATGTTCAGCCTCTTTGTAAGTTACATCATTGTTTTGGCCGATGCTTGCTCGCCTCCATGTGGAGCGTGCGCTCGAGTGCGAGTGTAACATATAGCTGTCTGCAGTTCACTTAACGGCCACAGGTGTCATTAATAAAAGGTTTCTGAATCTTACATACTGCACCTTTAAATATGAAGTAGCCTAATAATGCCACTAGCAGCAGCAAATGAAATTAAAATGGACTCAATGGCTGAACCAATGGTGCGAGTTTGGGGCAGAACAACCAATTTGCCTGACCAATGGCAGATGGGGAATGCGTTAAAAAAAACCAGTGTCGTATGTTATAATTAATGCACATTATGTAATGAGATTACTTTTCTGTACAAAGTAACATTACTCAAGTTACTTTTCAAGTAAGTCATGAATGTTACTTTTTCATTCAAATTAAGGTGGCTCTAAGGTTGGTTTGTGCCTGCCCGCATCTACAGTAGAGCGAACATAACGGATGGGCATGTCTTCAGTTCCAGCGCAATTGGGGACATGATGATACAATTAGACCCTTTGCTTAACTTGTGCTTGGGGAGGTGGGGGACATAAGGATAATTTGGGCTCCCAGCACCCCCCTATCCGGCCCTGGTGCTGCCCCTGAATTGTGTAAATCCATAATGCTTCAAAGACTTACTAAATCTAGCCCTGACCTACCTCAGCATTTAATATCATAGCTTTTGTTCTGTGCCCCCTTAAAAGTTTAACATTAGCCAGCCAATTATAAGGCGCATCAGAGCCGCCTTAACCTTTGTCGTTATGACACATTAATTCAGTGTGATTACATGAAAAGAAAGCTTTTAAAAAAAATTGATCATGCCACTCTGACCATAAGGACTGTTCAATTTATGTTCCCTGCAGGAAAATCCAGCTTAAGCTGGTAGCTACTAGCTTGAGCTGGATTTTCCAACAGGATTCTCTCAACCCCAACACTGCACATTGTGTATATCTCCCTTTTCGGTCACACCCAGTTCAGGTCTTGGAGACTCCACTAACGAGCAGAGGAGTTGAATCAAGTTTATTTGATTAGGATGATATCCAAATTGTGTAGTGTTGGGGGGGCTCCAGGAACAGGGTTGAGAACCACTGTTCTAGACTAAAGCCAATTTCTGTATAGTCTAATCAACGCTTTACTTACAATATCGGCTATAATATTGTAATACTTTTGAATTCTAAATTATTTATTAAATATATTAAAATGTCTTTTCTAAGGCTGTAGATTTAATGCGATTAATGATCGATCATGTCCCATGACTGTAATAAGGAAGATTCCGGAGCAATTCAAGCTTGAAGTACCACCTGTTTTGTCCAGGGGGCAGCAAGCAAAACTTCAGCTGTACAAGCAGCACGTAGCTTATAATGAGAACAAACCAATCCTTCAGCGGACGCGTCTAGAAGGTACCTAAAGTCTCATGTGAGCACATCGAATGTTTACACACTGTTTTATGTATTTAGAGTCCTACCCCTAACACTACATTAAACCCTAAACCAAACCCTAGTATCAGAGAGAGAGACTCATTCAGATTTAGGCTGCCGTAGGAGGTTACCTTCTAAACACAGACCCTCTTCATAAGACAGCACAACACAAGGATGTGTTCTTGCATTCAAAATACAGCTTGATGGATCAAAATCCAAACTTAGGGATCAAGACGCGAGTATTAAACTGTTGACGTAGTGGCCTTAAAATGTTACTTTTATGAAGCAATGCAAACAAAGTGAGACGCTGCAAAACGCGTCCGTCTGACGCAGGTGTATATTGGCACATCCTTAGACAAGCATTTATAATAAATCTCGCACTCACAAATTCAATTGCAAAATGGATTGCTGTGAACCGTTGGCTTAATATCTTCAATAATATTCAAATAATAAAAATGCATTGGATTCTAAAGCCCTTTTTGTTTTGTATCATTAATTCGTAACTCCTCTGCCACAAAAATATAATGCATTTTAATTATCTCAATACAAATTCTTTATATATTAGTTTGTATCATTTCAAAATAACAAATTATTGAATCATTATATTAATAGTTATTTGAGGGCACACCATTCATTTATAAATCGACTGACAGACCCAATTCAAACAATCAAAAATTGTTGACTTTACCTTCTCAATGGTGCTCAATACCTCCAACCTTTGCTGTTGACTGTCTTTGTGCTCCTGTACAAAAAAAAAAAAAAAATATATATATTTTTTTTTAAATGTACCTGTATGTTGAAAATGATTGATATATATATATAGATATATATTAGTAGACTCAAACTGAAGACAGTCCATCTCACCTCATGTGTGTGTGCATGAACAGCATTAATCGCTCGTCTGGGAGAGAAGCAAGTGGACACTGCGACTTGTCCAAGCGAACCTTCAATGTGGACAACTGCAGCAATACAAGAATTACTGACATTAGTTCATAATGTCACTGAATAAACACCGTGAATGTAACAGTAGGAATTAAATAGTTGTGCCGTGCCAGACCTGGGATGTACGAGTCAGTTTTGGTCACATAAGGTGTGGTGAGTTTAGGTGGTTCCTTCTTTAACCGGTCACCCATCTCCTCCTCAGCTTGTTTAGCTTCCATCCTCTGATAGTATTCCTGCAGAGAACCATCACTACACTAACTTTTCCCAAACTTGTTGAAATGCTTTGGCATTTCTAAATTTTTACACCTTTAAAAACCTAAATGCTCGGTCAAAATTAGACTAGAATTTGACTAATTGGATGATTTGGGAGACATGCCACCTCTCAAATGCATGACTCCTTCGATGAAAGCCATTTAGACAGCAAAAGCAAGGATACCCAAGCCCCAACAGACCTGCTCGTAATGGACCAGACCTCACAGCCCTTTTCCACTGATATTGCAATGGTTCTTGTGCTTGGCTAGTTCACGGCCAGGGTAATCTTGAGCATATCGTAAATTGGCTGCACTTTTCCACTGACTTGAAAATCCAAACGGTCAAGTAGGAAACAAAATTCGGAAGAAGCCAGACTCCAACAAATACACAATGATGGCAAAAGCTCTTTGTTGTACTGGTGAAAAAAACTTGCATCACTAATTCCCGACATACGATTTAAAAATGCATGATATCCAACAAATTAATAAATTTTCTAAACAAACCACAAAAGGGTGTCATTAGTTGACTAACAAATTTATTTTATTAAAATGAATTACAGAAGTTGAAATATATTTGTAAAATCACTGGCTTCCATCATCTTTCCCGTCAATACGCCCCTTCCAACATCCCATCTTGGCAACTCGTGTATAATCTAGAATTCCTGAATCTCCCACTCATAAGTGCTACTTTGCTTGACCGTTCACGTGCTTGGACTTTGAGCTTGATATTGCGACTCCAATTGAAGCAGACAATATTTAAACAAAGATAAGTGCAACCCAGTGTTATTATATTGCTCAAGATTGCCAGAGATGATACTAAGCTCAAGACAAGTAACGAAATTACATTACATTATTTGATCTTTTAAATGTGGCTTAACTTGCCAAGTTCTATAAACCGTAGCAGTGAAATCGTTATTAACATTGGTGTAGCAGATGGTTATATTTAGATTTTTGCCATAGCATATATTATATTTACATCTCGATTAAGAATCCCACCAGTTTACTTTAGATGGAAGCAATCAGCAAACAGTTCGAGAATTCGCACCGGCCCAGGAACCCGCACTCTGACCATGTCGTGGAAACGGGCTAACAGAAGTCAGGCCTGCGGAACATCCCTCGCCTGTTTAGTGCTAACATTAGGAATGCACCGATAACCATCGGCCGATACCGGACCTATACCAGTGGTTTTCATAATCAGTTTAGAATATCTATACCTCACTGAGTGATGCCAATTATATGTAAAGAAACAAACCAACTACACATTTTAAAACTATTAAGAAAAACTGTTAACTAATATACTGGATAATGCTGCAGCAAAATTAACAGTAATTCCAGTATAAGTGTTCAGTAGAAAGGCAGTTTTTTTTTTTGTAAAAATCATTCAACTTGCATCTGGACTTCAAAGGATTTAGATCTGTATTTTTTTTTTTTCAATTTAGTTATAAGACATCGGTCCAACTTTTCGGAACCCATTAAACAGTTATTTGTAAACGATTAACGATACATTATCATTACTGACTTTTAGAATTTTAAGAACAGTAATATTTAAATAGTGCACTTTTTAATCACTCGTGCTTTTATTTTGACATACTGAACTCTTCAGGAAGTCCTTGTGTCTGTTTGTTTCGCTTATTGAAATTCTGGTAAAGGGCACCTCTGGTGCCATTCTAAATGTATATTATAAGTGAACTTAACTATTGAGAATCTACATCTGAGATGTTGTTAGAGAGTAGCGCTCAAATATTGCGCACTGCGTGAAGGCTAAAAATAGCGGCAAGTTTGTGTGTAAACAGAGCAGCGCCATTCAATACAGTGCTGGCGCTGCACGTACATATTATACATTCACTTATTAAACATCCTTTTGTGATTCACAGAGCTAAATCGCACATATTTTTTCATTTTTGTAGCTTAAAGGAACAAACATGACTAACACACTGTATCGGATCTGGATCGGACAGATACCCGATCCATCTAAAAATGTCAGTATCGGAGCCGATCCTGATCCAGGTATCAGGTATCTATTTAACATGATTTCAGAAACATTTTGCATCATTTGATAATCCCGACATCTACCAAGGAGTGTTGTCCTCCCATCTCTATTTAACACATTCTGCAGATTTACTCCCAAAATTAGCACAGAAAATGCAGAGTAGTTCAAAGTCTGCCGGGAAGTGATATAATGGAGACAAGTGCAGGAAAGATAGTCATCGATTTCACCATTCTAGATCATGTTTCTGTAACAACTTACATGGATAATAAAACAGCGATGTGTGGAAAACTGTGTCAGAAACTATCAGCATTGAGTTTAATACATTGAAAGATCGATCTTGTGTTGATATAATGAGTATTGAGGAAGTTTATAACACTTTCCCGCCCAGAATGCTCATTTTTAGCAGCAAGTGAACCGATTTCTTATTAAATTAGATAATGTACCAGAAATTGTCGACATTGTTAGAGTTTAATTCATACATTAACAGAATCATAATAGGATGCAATGAGCACAGCTGTAGTTTCTATAAATGCATGACCATTATTAGAGGCAAAACAAATGATTCCTTGTCAAAGAATATATATACATTTTACTGGCAATTTAGCTCATTGGTGATCAGATTTTCTGAAGCTACGGCCAGTTGTGCAGCCAACCAATAACGTTAGGGTGACCTCAGTAGGAATGCCCAATAGCAACGACAAATAAAAAAGAGACTAGTGACAAAAATCGCTGGCAGTGCGAACTGGGCATAACCCCCAATGCTACTCCTTGACCTCAACATCAGCAGCAGCAAATGTGAATCTTAAGAATCTTGCAGAACACACCACAGATGTCGCAGATCCTGAAAATGTTCACTTGGTTAGCTGGTTACATGTTCAAAAAACAGGACTGTGGTGTGTGAGAAAGTCAATGCTCAGCAGCTTTTACATCAAACCACAAGATTGTGCTCACTGACCTGGTAATAATAGTCATCTAGATGTGGATTCTCACTCTGCAGTTGGATCATCTGCAGTCGGATTATCCACTCCTTCTCTTTATCAGACATGATCTGTGAATAAGGGTCCCAGCTAACTGGCTTCCTGGAAATCACATCAGTTCTCCATTTATAGGAGAGCACCAGCTTTATTGTCCATTATAGGCATTGCTGTTCGCATTCACCTGTGCGGTCTTTGCTGCCGTTGACTCAAAATCCGTTTGTGCTGCGGGTGGAACTGAACGACTGGACCTGGAGGTCTAAAAGTCAATGTGTGACAAAGTCTGTTGAAGTTGTGGCAGGGCTTGAAGGCATTGTCACATTTATCTTTGCACGGTGAAATTATGTGGGTAAAAAAAAAAAAGGTGTGGGCGGAAGGAAAACGAATTAGGAAAAATCGAATTAGCAAGCAGCCTCTTTTTAATGCTGCACTTTATGCTCTGTGAGAGTGAAGATAAAAAGAAACTTGCTGCTAAAATTACATCCTTCTCCATTGTGAATATTCAATGTAGCAGTGTTCGAAGCGCCGTCCACACAGAGGTCACTGTCAAATTTCAAACTAGAACTCCACGTGAAATCCACAAGGGGAAACTCTTCACCACAGAAATCCATCAAGTGAATTTGAACATGTGGATTCTCATTGAGATGAGGATTTCACCTGCTGAATTTCGTTGTGCAAAAGATAAGTGACCGTGCCTTTAGAAGACTTGGAATATAGCACTCAAATTCATATAAACTTTTATTAAAATATTTTTATGGTGCTCTTTTCCATTTTTGGAGCCGGAGAGCTTCTGTGCAATTTCATTGAAAGCAAAAAAGCAGATTAACAAAACATCTTTAGTGATCCACCGAAGACTGACGTCATTACATCAGGAGTAAGTGATCCTGTAAAGAGTGATCACCCACCTGAAGCCCTGCATTATATTGGAGGATGGGCTGTAAAATGGAGCAGGTCTGGGAGAGTCTGTTCCGAATCGCAGGTGCATGTGTTTGGGAGTGTGGGGCATGGGGCTAGAGAGACGAGGACAGGACATTGACAGGAATCCTCCTGGCTGTGGAAGAAAAAGGTATTAAAAGTGTGTAAAAACAAGATTTATAACTTCCAAAATGATGAGAATTGTATGCACATGGCACAGGTTACCCGGTTGTAATGCTGCTGGGGTGTAAAGAGTCTTTGGGGTCGGAATGGAGAGCTAGGCATCATGGGACTCATTTGTGCCTTGGCAACAAACAACAAAAAAAAACTTAAAACTGTACATTTATTTCTCAAGCGCAACAGTAAATATTGCATCTAGATAAGTGTAATTTAAGGAAAACACCAGTTACTGAAGTATTAAACTTCAACAAACAACTCAACGCACAACGCTTAGACATATTTGTTAGAGGGGTGATAAAACCGGTGAAGTAAATCCCATTGTCCTACACTAGGAGGCACCTGAGCCATATGTAGAGCAGAAAATCATACAGACTTGTGAGGTGGACTCTTGACGTGGACCTTTAAGTAATTAAGGCTGTCAACAGGGCAGAGAAACAGATTTAGAAGAAGTTTTCACTGCATTTTACGGAAATTCAAATTATAAAGCCTTTATTTCAGGTAGGGGGGGAAATCTAAAAGTCATCTGATAAGAGACACAACCACCGTAGAACTCTACCTCTGGGGGGCTGTTCACTTTTTTTTTTTTTTTTTTTTTTTGACGCAGTCAATTTAAAACCTTCAAAATGCATCTCAAGACACCCGCATTTTGTTTTATTAGTTGGACTCTGCTAGTTTTAGCCTGAGAACACTTGGCACACATTCAAAATTCAAATGCTCATTTTTGCATCCGAATGTGCATTTTTCTTAAATTCAATTAATATTCAAATTGTAATTTGAAAGCCTTAATAAGTAAACCTTCAAAAACCCAAACACCTAACAGGGGCAGGATTATGATTTGAGGTACCAAGGGACTGTCCAACTGGGGGACCTTTTTGCTGTGACCGTTTGTCACCAAAAATTATATTTTTCAGTCTATTGATGATATTCGATACATCTCAATAATGGTTTATTTTTATTCAACCTAAATTATCTAATTTAAAGAATTTAAAAAAAAAAAAAAAAGCATGTTTTTCACTAAATGAACAAATTGCTTTTTTTTGTGTACATATATTTTACAAAAGAAAAATATATATATTTTCAATGATACTGAAAAACTATTATTTTGAGGATTTGTTTTATCCAATAGAAATATAGGGTCACATGTACTTCATCTGTACCTTTTATTTTGGCGAAACACTGAAAGTGCACTGTAGTGTCAGTGTGTATTTGGCAGTTTACCATGTTTCTCGTAACAAAATCTTGTGAAACTTAGTCACACCCTTTCTGTGATGTTTGGCATTGTGCAAATTAGTGAACCTGCAGCACATTGCCATCACAGTTCACATGAACTCAGACTACAGAGACAGCTGAAAATTGGATCATGAGCCCCGGCAAGTGAACGTACAACAAGCATCACTCCTTGAGCTTTTTATAGTCCATCTGAACGAATGCTCAAGATTAGCATAGATGCTCCAATTATTCTAAAGTCTCATCAGTAATGACAACTGATCCTAATGTTCTAACTTTAAACAGGCAGATTCTCAGATGCTTGCCTTTTATTTCACCTGCAGTCTGCAGGTGGAATAACGAAAATTAATGCTGAAGCAGCATCACCTGAACCTTAACTTAAGAACAAATGTGGATAAAGCATAGTCAGTAGTCAATAATTTATTAATAATTTATGCTGCTCGCTTGCAAAGTAAAAGGTAAATACACTGCAAAGGAGAAATGTGACAAAACTAAAACGCTTCTTATAATCAACAAGGCAGAGACATAATTTGAATAAGTGGTTCACTGTTGTGCAGACTGCTTAATTTATAAAAGGAGCATTTGTAAGAACGTAGAAAGGTGTCTGAAAAGAATCAGGGAGCTCACACTGAACTGCAATGATTCACAGCTTTAGTCGCTTTGCTCGATTTCTGTGTACAATAATTACATTGGAATACTTTTATTTTTGTCATGACTAACTGGGCCAATGTGAAGTTGATTTACTGATGTATAAACAAAAACCATTTAGTATGTGTAGCCTACATAACTTTCCTATAATGTTTGGGCATTTTTGACCGTAATAATTTTTTCCAATGTAATAAAAATTCTTCCTTTATCTGAGCAGTACAAGACTTGGTGACTTTTCTTCCTTTGCCATCCGAATGAACACGCACGTGCACACACGCACAAAGCCTAAGCAGTTGTAAAAAAAGCATCACATTTACAGTTCTGTGAAAATAGACCTACCATAAGAAAGACCTACCATTTTTTTTATGTCAAATACAATATATAAATCAGCCACAGTGCAGAACAAACACATACAGCAGTGAAGAGTGAGACTAGAAAACATGAGTACACACACACACACACACACACACACACACAGTGTACTGTTAAAAGAATCATTTTAGACTCTTGTTGACCGTTCTCGCTGACGTTGCAGAAATAGAAGCCATTCTAAAAATAAACTCCGCAAAAAACAAATGTCCCTTCAGAACCCTGTATTTTAAAGAATTTTGTAAAAATCCAGATAACTCTACAGATCTTTATTGTAAAGGTTTTAAACAATGTTTTCCATGTTTGTTCAATTAACCATAAATAATGAATGAACATGCACCTGTGGAAGGGTTGTTAAGACACTAACAGCTTACAGACGGTAGACAATTAAGATCACAGTTATAAAAACTTCAGACACTAAAGGGACCTTTCTACTGACTCAAACAGCAAAAGAAAGATGCCCAGGGTCCCTGCTCATCTGCATATACGCGTCTTAGGCATGCTGCATGGAGGCATAAGGACTGCAGATGTGGCCAGGGCAATAAATTGCAATATCCGTAATGTGAGATGCCGAAGACAGCGCTACAGGGAGACAGGAAGGACAGCAGGTCCTTACTAGACATCACCAGCAACAATATCGCCTAGGTGGGTTTGTGCTCCTTCACTGGACCAGACAGGACTGGCAAAAAGTGCTTTTCACTGACGAGTCGCGTTTTGTCTCACCAGGAGTGATGGTCGCATAAGCGTTTATCTTTGAATGAATGAGCGTTACACCGAGGCCGGTACTCTGTAGCAGTATCGATTTGGAGGTCCGTCATGGTCTGGGGCAGCGTGTCACAGCATCATCGGACTGCGCTTGTTGTCATTACAGGCAATCTCAAAGCTGTGTGTTACAGGGAAGACATCCTCCTCCCTCATGTTGGACCCTTTCTGCAGGCTCATCCTGACATGTCCCTCCCACATGACAATGCCACCAGTCATACTGCTCCTTCTGTGAGTGATTTCCTGCCAAGACAGGAATGTCAGTGTTCTGCCGTGGCCAGCGAAGTGTCCGGATCTCAATCCCATTGAGCACGTCCGGGACCTGTTGGATCTAAGGGTGAGGGCTAGGGCCATTCTCCTAGCCAGAAATGTCCGGGAACTTGCAAGTGACTTGGTGGAAGAGTGGGGTAACATCTCGGCAAGAACTGGCAAATCTGGCGCAGTCCATGAGGAGATGCACTACAGTACTTGATGAAGCCAGTGACCACACCAGATACTGACTGTCACTTTTGAATTTGACCCCCCCTTTGTTCAGGGACACATTATTCTATTTCTGTTAGTCACATGTCTGTGAAACTTGTTCAGTATATGTCTTTGTTGTTGAATCTTTTTTATGTTCATACAAATATTTACACATGTTAAATTTGCTGAAAATAAAAGCAGTTGAAAGTGAGAGAATGCCTGAAAGTGGAAGTTTAGAAACCAAAGTAAAACCTTCAAGAATGCCTGTGCTTTTTAACAAATTCCAGATAACCTGAAGCCCAAAACCCCTACTACCTGGTAATGACATCTTTGGTTGAAGGAGCCCGTGAAAGGTTGACCTCTTCTTCCCCGACTCGTGGAATAAGGCCAGAGGGGACATGAAGTTCGGAGAGACAGGAGGGACCCTGCAATGTGCCGATCGGTCAATCACGCCAACAATTGCCTGGTCCTGATTAAGCAGAAAATCAAAAATGGTAAACAGCGGGACATGCTGCATAGCTGCAAAAGACACATGTCAGACTTGCACCTGAAGTATAGACGGTGAAGATGATCTACTGGAATTTAAAGATGCTATCATCCACTGTGAGGATGACAGAGACAAATTACACCCCAGGCTGACTCAAATAGCGCAAAATATTGCAGAATATTGAAGTCTACACACGGTTTTTGAATTGAGATCCTCCCAGTATGAGCTGAGGCTGCAATCTACAATAGCGCTATCAATACTCTGGAAAAACAAAAGCAGAAGACAAAGTTACCACCCAAACTAGATTTGCATTTCCAAAAGGACATTTCGGTGCTTGAAGAGAAGATGCAGAAGAGGAAGGAAGGTGGTGGAAATAGTAGTAGAAGTGAAATGCATTGCTGTAGTTTATAAAGTAAAATGACGTAACAGAACATCATGTGAACCTTAAGGCTGGGTCGACCCTTCACAGTCTTCACCACAGCTGGATCTTCAAACAGCTCTCCTCGCCCGGCTCTCCCTCTCTGAGAGCATCCCACTGATGTGTAGGACTGAACGTGAGGTTCAGGTCTGGAGGGTGAAGGGTAACTGCGAGGTGAAGGTGAGCTGGGTGGTGGTGGAGGTGAAGACTGTGGTGTTGGCGAGCGGTCATCACACAGCAACAGGAGATCCGTTGGGTCGGCCTCTGGTCCATCAGCACTCACGTCTACATCTGAAGTATTATGCACAACCAAGTTTGAGTGTTATACATTATTCACTCAAGTGTAAAGCGATTATAATGTCAAGCAACAAACTACTTTATTTCAAGGTATTCAATACTGAACTCTCATTAATAGTTATTGAGAGCCCAAAGCTAGATTAAAAAAAAATATATATATATATATATAGTTCACCCAAAAATGAAGATCATCCCGCAATTTACTCACCCTCTAACCATCCTAGGTGTAAATGACTTTCTTCTTTCAGTCAAACACTTTTTGATGGATGAATGCTTTTTTGGGCTTCAAAATCAAATGCACCATTCATTCCGATTATAACGTTTGTAAGAGCCAGGATATTTCTAATATAACTCTGTGTTTGGCTGAAAGAAGAAAGTCATTTACACCTAGGATGGCTTACATCTCAAATAATTCACGAGTTTTAACAGAAGAGTTAATGAAAGCGCTTTTATATAAATACAAGCTTCACATTTCTGCCTTTAAACCCTCCAAATATTGGCATCATTCACATCCATTGTAAATGCCTCACTGTGACCTCGTTTTTTGCCTTTTTTATTTGAGGAATGAGTCAAAATAATTTTTGTGGTGCACAACATTATTTTAAAGTAAACTGTCCTGCTTTAGACCATTGGCTCATTTTGAAATGTGATCAATTCAATTAGGATTAGTTACAAACCATTCCACAGTTTGCATGTTTGCAATCCAACGCCACAAAGTTAAATGTCTTTTAAAAACAACCAATTGTGTAGTCAATTGAAAGTCGTGTAATTAAATAAAAAGAAAAAAAAAATATGGTCATCACCCTCTTTTTTCAACTTTGTTTGATTCTACTTTAATATACTATGTCATATATGATGCAAAATGTAATGATACAATAGTGCTGCTGTTAAACCTAAACCAAAGGTCTCCTCGTTGTAGAAGTCGATTGCCTCATCTTCTTCAGCCATTTCCAGCAGAAGTCCACAATCGTCCTCCCCGTTATCACTCCACTGATCTCCATCCTCTGGCCAAACAGCATCAGGAACAGAGTCCCCCGGTTTCACCTGAAAACACAGAAACACCTGAAGCATAATAAAACACTGCAAAACTATCATTTACACAGCACTAAACATGCTCGAACTATTTCACACTTACAACATGAAAAAACATTTATGGGTCATATATTTATAAGTGTTAATATTTTACAAAAACATAAAAATGAGATCAATCTGAAACTGTATTTTTTCTGAATGTCAGACTACATAGAATATTAATATTAACAAGACAATTAAAGACGTGAACTGCAAAAAGCTAAAAGGTGATTACTTGGGAACTAAAACATTCCAATATTCATTTTCACTTAAACATTCATATTAATATTAACCTAAAAACGCTCTGCTTAAAACAGTTCAAGTCCATGATATCTGTCAATTAAATGAACTAGAATCATAAACCCCCACCTGTCCTGCATCCCGTATTTATTCATGTAATTATTCATAAATAAAGTCACTCCAAACAGCTCAATCCTTTCACAATGATATTTCATCATCTACTTACGGGATGTTCAGAATCCCCCATTGAAATTCTGTTTAGTTCACTCTCTGTGAAATATTTCGTTTCGATACTGAACTCGTTGCGCGTCTACAGCTCCGCGTGCTGTCACACGTGCTTATCAGTGTTTGTAAATGAACGCACCTGCGCGCTTCTACACGTGCTCCTCGCGGAGGGGTCGAGCTACAGCGTGTATTTTCATAGGTCAGATATGTCTGAGAGCAATAAGAAATTCCAAGATATTCCCGAATGGAAAGCATTATAATTTATGTAATATAATGTTATTTTAAAACCTATAAAAAAACAAAAAACAAATCTAAGGTAACTATTTTATCAAATCAAAAAAATACATTTAATAAACTTGCTGACTAGCTTTACTGATTAGTAGATTATTTAAACTTTATGTATTGATTGCAACCCTGTCCTGTACACATTATTTCATTGGCAATATGCTCATGTAGAATGTGAATTATAAAACCAGGTTTAAAGCTTTCTCGAACAGCGCTGGATAAATAAACTTGCTTAACATATTTACAGGGTTATTTTGTTATTTATTTGTAAAATATGAATTATTTCAAACTTCTCAACTTATATAATATGACATATTTAGTCCCCTGAATGATATCAAACACATTACAATTTAATATCAAAAGGAATTTATTAATGCTGATTTGATGTAAATAAAATGTATTGTAAATAATACAATTATTGTCAAATAAAATATTGTGTTGACAGATACTAATGGGGTGATATAAGTTATATATTCTTATAAATAAATGGAAGGAGATTCACAAATATAAAATGCCATAAATAAAACATAAAACACATAAGTTAACCCTTTAATCTCTGAAGCTGTTTTTAAAGATGTCCTGTTTCAGTAGTTTAACGACTCGACAAAACGACTCGACAAAAAAAAAAAAAAAAAAAAGTGTTTGATATCAAATCAAAAGAAAAAACTGAAATACAGGCCCTTTGTTATGACACTTGTAATTTAGTTCAGGTTCATCCCATTTCTCTGGATCATCTTTGAGATGTTTCTACACTTTGATCCACCTGTGGCAGATTCAATTGATTGGACATGATTTGGAAAGGCACACACCTGTCTTTATAAGGTCTCACAGCTGAAAATGCATATCAGAGCAAAAACCAAGCCATTAGGTCAAAGGAACTGCCTGCAGACCTCAGAGACAGGGTTGCGTTCAAGTGTTCTTAAGAAATGAAATTAAGAAACTTCTTAGGATAAATTGTGAGAAGTTCGTAAGACCTAACCATTTGATAACTTTTCATTTGACATGGAAGAAAAGAAACAAAACCAAAACTTTAGTAGACAAGAGGTTCTTGTAGAGGAAATTACTGCAAGGAAAAAGTTCTCCTTGGGAAGCTTGATAATACGTCGGAAATTAAGAGGCGGGTAAATGGGAAAGGGTGGCAGAGGCTGTCTCCGCTGTGCCCAACTCTGATAGGAATGTGGATAGGGGGAGAAAAAGAAAGTCTCAACTTTCTAATGTTATAATTATTATGTTTCTATGAACTCTAAATATCGCGGGGAGAGAGAGTGTTATATGCAGCGCATCTGTTTTAATTAGCATCATTGGACACCACATTAATAAGCTTCAAAACAACATTTATAATTTGGTGATAATATTTACATG
The DNA here is from genome assembly GCF_025860055.1 of Xyrauchen texanus. Taxonomy (NCBI): domain Eukaryota; kingdom Metazoa; phylum Chordata; class Actinopteri; order Cypriniformes; family Catostomidae; genus Xyrauchen; species Xyrauchen texanus. The sequence continues at coordinate 3,085,475 of NC_068308.1, read as the reverse complement.
GTTTCAAAACTGAAAATAACAATATCATTAATCAAAAAACAGTCAAAAACATGTTTTGGTCTAAAATCACATTTCTACATAAACAGCCCATTGCGACTTCAGACTCAACATGATAGAACGCATCACATTTAAAACAACCCACTTAATTCATTAAACATCTTATCTTTTAGGCTTAAGATGTTATTTATGATGATTTTTAAGAAAATTAAAATCAGAGAAGTTGAACGCTTTCTCTTAAGAACAATCTTAAGAAAAGAGATCAGAACTTTCTAAAGAAGTTTTTTCGGGAATACCAAATATTCGTAACTTTTTTCTTAAGTTTGAAATTAAGAAGAAAATAGTAGTTAAGAAGAATTTGGATCCTGGAGCTGGCCACCCATCCAAACTGAGCAATGACGGGAGACGGGCCCTGGTAAGAGTGGTGTCCAAGAACCTGATGGTCACTCTGGTTGAGCTCCTCATGTGTTGTGATGGGAGAAACATACAGATGGACAACCATCACTGCAACACTCCACCAATCTGGGCTTTATGGCTGAGTGGCCAGACGGAAGCCTGTCCTCATAGCAAGACACATAAAAAGCACCTAAAGGACTCTCAGATTGTGAGAAACAAGATTCTCTGGTCTGATGAAATGAAGATTGAACTGTTTGGCCTCAATTCCAAGCATCATGCCTAGAGGAAACAAGGCACCTCTCATCACATAAGCAATACCATCCCAATGGTGAATCATGGTGGTGATAGCATCATGCTGTTGCATGTTTTTAAGCTCCAGGGACTGGGGGACTGGTCAGGGTTGAAGGAAAGCTGTATGCAGCAAAATACAGATATGTCCTTAATGAAAACCTGGTCCAGAGCAGTCAGGATTACAGACTGGGGTGAAGGTTCACCTTTCAACAGCACAATGACCCTAAGAACACAGCCAACACAGTGGGGGACAACTTGGGGATAACTCTGTGTGGCAGCGGGGGCGTGGTCAAGCGCCCGTCCGGGAGAGAAAAGCGGTAAGGGCGCTTACACCTGAGCTAAATTATGTCTAAACACCTGTCTCTAATTTCAGTGAGTACGAGGAGAGCGGCATAAAAAGGCAGCGAGAGGGCCCCAGAGGGGAGAGAGATGACATGCGAACCCAGTGTTTGGCATTGTGTTGTATTGTGTATGTAAATAGTGAGATTGTACGGAACAAAAAGGAATTAAAAAAACCTTACCTTGTGGTGAAGACCTGTTTCCTGTCCTCCTTCCTTGGGAAGTGTTACACTGGTGCCGAAACCCGGGAAATTAAAGGAAACATGGAAAGTGGTCGCCCCATAGAGTCCTCCCAGCTGGCAGAAGTCCTCCAGTCCCTCGCGACGCTGCATCAAGGCCACCAACAATCCCTGCTTGAGCTCCGGCAAGACCAAGATCGGCGGTTTTTCGAAATCATGCGGGCTCAGGCAGAGGACCGGCACGCCATCCGGAGCCTCCTCTGCCAGGGGACGCGTCAGCCACAACCGCGACCCCGACACTCACGCTACGCTGCCCCCCCCCATGCTACAGAAGATGGGGGCAGCAGATGATCCTGAGGCCTTCCTCGATTTGTTTGAGCGCTCAGCAGATATCTGGGGCTGGCCCCGCGAACAGTGGGCAGCCCGCCTGATTCCCCTCCTGTCCGGGGAAGCTCAACTTGCGGCACAGAAGCTGCCGGCGACGAACCTCCTGGCATACATCGATCTGAAGAGGTCTATTCTGCAGTGGGTCGGTCGGAGCCCGGAAGAGAATCGCCAGCTCTTCCGGGGCATGAAGCTAGGAATGTCCGATCGCCCCTTCGCGTTCGCTCAACGGCTCCGGGACGCCTGTCGGAGGTGGCTGCTCATGGGGGACCGCGACGTCGAGGGAGTAATTGACCAGGTGGTACTGGAACAGTTCGTTCAACGGCTGCCTCGGAAGACGGCGGGGTGGGTCCAGTGCCATCTGGTTATGCAATGGCGGTTATCCAGCGCCATTGCATAACCATACTTTGCTATGATTAAAGATCGGTTATATAGAGTGATGCAGGACGCTCAAACAAAGGAGGAAGTGACACAATTATTGGTTCCACGAAGCCGCCGGGAAATGGTTTTCCAGGCGGCTCACTACAATCCTATGGCCGGTCACCTAGGGGAACGGAAAACACTTCTCCGTCTAATAGCCCGTTTCTATTGGCCAGGCATTGGCGGTGACGTCCGCAGGTGGTGTGCGGCGTGCCGTGAATGTCAGCTGGTAAACCCACCGGCCACCCCAAAAGCGCCATTGCGCTCTCTACCATTAATCGAGGTCCCCTTCGAGAGAATTGGGATGGACCTCGCCGGGCCATTAGAACGGTCAGCACGCCGGACATCGCTCGTGTTAGTCCTAGTGGATTACGCGACGCGATATCCGGAAGCAGTGCCTCTGAGCAACATCTCCGCACGTAGTGTTGCAGGGGCACTCTTCAAGATAATCTCCCGGTGGGGATTCCGAAAGAAATCCTCACCGATCAAGGCACGACTTTTATGTCACTGAACACTTCGCGAACTTTACGAGCTCTTGGGCATCAAATCGATTCAGCACTAGCGCTTACCACCCGCAGACAGATGGCCTAGTGGAACGATTTAATAAAACGCTCAAGAACATGATTCGTAAATTGCATTACCGAGGACGCTTAGAAATTGGGATAAGTGGCTAGACCCCTGTTATTTGCAGTACGAGAGGTCCCACAAGCCTCCACCGGGTTCTCCCCGCTTGAGCTGCTGTATGGGCGACGCTCCGCGGTGTCCTTGACGTCATCCGCGGCGTGGGAGGAGGGACCTTCTAATAGTAAAAATGAAATTCAGTTCGTTCTCGATCTTAGAGCAAAACTCCACACACTGGGGCGATTAACACAGGAGAATTTGCTCCAAGCTCAAGAACGCCAACGCCGGCTGTATGACAGGGGTGCTCGGCTACGGAATTTGCACCGGAGATAAGGTACTCTTATTACTCCCAACATCGAAGCTCTAAATTACTCGCCAAGTGGCAAGGACCCTTTGAGGTCACACGACGAGTTGGGGATCTCGATTATGAAGTTAAACGCATCGATAGAGGGGGCGACGCCAAATTTATCACCTCAACCTCCTGAAATTATGGAGGGAGGAGGCGGCCTCTGTGACGCTGGCCACGGTAGTTCCGAGAGGGCGGAGCTCGGGCCGGAGGTAAACAAAAACTTCAATCTCAACACTCCGGTTACTTGTGGAGACCAACTCTCACCGCGGCAACTCACAGAGGTTTCTGAATTACAAAAGGAATTTGCGGATGTGTTTTCCCTCTACCGGGCCGCATAACTATCATACAGCACCACATCGAGACCGAGCCGGGCGTGGTGGTGCGTTGTCGCCTTATCGCTAATCCGAACATAAAAAGAAAATAGTACGGAAGAATTAGATGCGATGCTTGATATGGGCGTAATAGAGGAATCTCACAGTGATTGGTCCAGCCCGGTTGTTCTTGTTCCCAAGAGTGATGGGTCTGTTCGATTCTGTGTGGATTACAGAAAAGTCAACGCGGTGTCTAAATTTGACGCATACCCAATGCCCCGGGTTGATGAACTGCTCGATCGGTTAGGTACTGCTCGATTTTATTCGACCTTGGATTTAACAAAGGGTTATTGGCAGATCCCCTTGACACCAATGTCCCGTGAGAAAACAGCCTTCACTACGCCGCTTGGGTTACACCAATTTGTGACGCTTCCTTTCGGTTTGTTTGTGGCACCAGCCACGCTTCAGCTGACTCATGGATCGGATCCTCAGACCGCGACACCGCGTACGCCGCTGCCTATTTAGATGATATTATCATTTATAGCAATGATTGGCAGCGGCATATGCAACATCTGAGGGCCGTCCTGAGATCGCTGCGGCGGGCGGGCTCACGGCAAACCCTAAGAAGTGCTGACGATTGCGGTGGAGGTACGGTATCTGGGGTTCCACTTGGGTCATGGCCAGGTGTGCCCCCAAATTGATAAGACCGCGGTGATTGCGACTTGCCCTAGACCTAAGACCAAAAAGGGGTGAGGCAGTTTCTGGGGCTGGCTGGCTATTATAGAAGGTTTGTGCCTAATTATTCGGACGCCACCAGCCCGCTGACTGACCTCACTAAAAGGGGGCTCCAGATCCGGTCCAGTGGTCGGAGCAGTGCCAACAGGCGTTTATGCAGGTTAAAGCCGCACTTTGTGGGGGCCGCTTCTTCATGCACCTGACTTCTCTCTCCTTTTTATTACAGACGGACGCTTCAGACAGAGGGCTGGGGGCCGTACTCGCGAGGTGGTGGAGGGAGAGGAGCCCGGTGCTGTACATTAGCCGTAAGCTCTCCTTAAGGGAGACTAAGTACAGCACCGTGGAGAAGGAGTGTTTGGCCATCAAGTGGGCGGTCCTCACCCTCCGTTACTACCTGCTGGGGCGGGCCTTCACCCTCTGTTCGGATCACGCCCCACTGCAGTGGCTCCATCGCATGAAGGATACTAACGCCCGGATCACCCGTTGGTATCTAGCTCTCCAGCCCTTTAAATTCAAGGTGGTCCACAGACCGGGGGTGCAGATGGCTGTCGCCGACTTCCTCTCCAGAAATGGGGGAGTGGTAGGCAGGCCGGATGACGCCCCGGCCTGAGTCGGTCGGTGGGGGTATGTGGCAGCGGGGGCGTGGTCAAGCGCCCGTCCGGGAGAGAAAAGCGGTAAGGGCGCTTACACCTGAGCTAAATTATGTCTAAACATCTGTCTCTAATTTCAGTGAGTACGAGGAGAGCGGCATAAAAAGGCAGCGAGAGTGCCCCAGAGGGGAGAGAGATGACATGCGAACCCAATGTTTGGCATTGTGTTGTATTGTGTATGTAAATAGTGAGATTGTACGGAACAAAAAGGGAATTAAAAAAACCTTACCTTGTGGTGAAGACCTGTTTCCTGTCCTCCTTCCTTGGGAAGTGTTACACTCTGTGAATGTCCTTGAGTGGCCCAGCCAGAGCCTGGACTTAAACCCAATCGAACATCTCAGGAGAGACCTGAAAATGTCTGTCCACTGACGGCCCCCATCCAGTCTGACAGAGCTTGAGGGGATCTGCAGGGAAGAATAGCAGAAAAGCTTGTCGCATCATACCCAAAAAGAATTGAGGCTGTTTTCGCTGCTAAAGCTACTGGGTCAAGGGTCTGAATACTTATATCAGTGTGATATTTTAGTGTTTTCTTTTTAATACATTTGCAAAGTTATAAAAAAACGTTTTTTTGCTTTGTCATTATGGGGTATGGAGTGTAGATTAATGTAAAAACATTAATAATGTAAAGCATTTTAGCATAAAGCTGCAACATAACAAAATGTGAAAAAATGAAGGGGTCTGAATGCACTTTATATAAACAAAGTGTTAAATATAGTTCATTAAATAAATCTATTATTGCTTGTGAATATTAGAGGAAAAAATGGAGTCTACACGATATACAGTAGCCTACCTGCGTACAGTTGCATCCTCTTCAGTACAGCGAGAGACATTTTACAGAATGAGTTCTTGAAGAAATACTTAAATTCTCTCTCTGTCCTATGTACCTCTACCAATATAAAGTCATTTGTGTAGCTCAGCTGGTAGAGGATAGTGCTAGCAACGCCATATTTGTTGGTTTGATTCTGTCAAAATGTATACATGAATGCACTTAAAGTTGTTTTTGATTAAAGCATCTGCCAGGATTTGCAGTTATCAGAGTACCAGATTGGCTTTTGTATGATTGATTTCCTGTGTGGATGATTTCTGTTAAATATTCAGGATCAGAGTTGGGTTGGACATACTTTCATGTTCCACATGTTCTAATCAACTGCACTTAGTTTTATCATCTGAGCAACTAATACTTTGCATTAAATAACTGGAATAGGTGATCAGAGATTAAATTTAATTGCTTCTTAAGAATAATTGACTGTTAGATATGCTAATTACTGTCAAAAGAAAACTACACATATCTCAACACAGTCAGCTTATTCTTGTTCTGTGTTTATCTTATTAAAGAGGTAAACAAAAACCTACACCACTAATACCAACATTATACATTACATTTAAATGCTGTAGTATTATACATGCAGAACAATTGAAACGATATGACTTGAATCTAGAGTTTTCAACCTTTGCATTCCCGGAATTCTTCATTGTCATAAATCAAATGGCCCAGGCATCCTCATTGGTCAGAAAGGCCCCTCCGCAACTTGATCTCCTGATCTTCCACACAGAGTTAAAGCAGACTTCTCTTTTGTAAGGTTACAAGGACCATCAGATTTGCACAACTCTAAGACATTTCATCTTAATATAGCCTTGCTAGATAATGCTGAAAATCACTTTGAACTGTGGTAACGTTTGTACCTGACAAATTAATGATTATAGCCTGATGTACCTCTTTAAAATGTGTGTTGCGACGTGCAATCACCTATAACTGATAAATATAATCTTTTTAATGTTGTATGATTCATCTCATTCTACTAAGAATGGTAACTATAAGGTTTAACTTGATAAAATACAATGATGTGTAAAACCAGTTTGATTTTGTAACCAAGGATTTTCATGTTTTGTTACCTACACGTATAACATCCATAAAAAAATGTCATGTTTAGTATGTATGCATTTGTTTGGGTACATAGAGAAAGCTGATGACAATGAAAATCATGTCTCTTGTAACATTAAGCAAGATATAAAAGCTCATGATTAAATATGCACTAATTTTGAGCGGGAAAACAGTGAGAATCTCCAACAAAGGACCATAAATTGACTGTCGGAAAAGACAGCCCAGTCGACCACGTGACTCTGAAAAGTCACTTCTGATTGGCGCAGGACACCTTTGGGGATGCAGCCAATTTCAGTTCAAATAGTTCCAAACAGGAAGAACACGTCTTTCTCTTCCTTCTCTGCTCTTCTCCTGTCTCTTCTCTTCTGCCTTCATGTGCTTCATCGTCTGCTCCGCTGACTGCTCAGACTTCGCTCTTACTCTTCCCCATGTGAGGTCCAAGAAGGGTCAAGCTCATCACTCTCTACGGTTCACAAACCCATGAGAAAGCCTCGCTTCACAGCTAAAATCATCATTCATACAGACAATAAACTCGATCATACAGAAGTCAAAAACATAGACAGAACTAACTTTCGACCAAGCGCCAAGAAACAAGCAACACAAAGAATGCAAGGAAACACCACAAAGACACGCAAGTACATCTCCAATATTGTGCTCAAAGTGCTGGTGTATTAATTAAATAATTTGGGTAATCTGATAGGAAATCGATGTAGACTCAAAGAAGGATAAATGGTTCTTAAGGTATTGTCAACAGACTCCGCAAAGTTCATTTTCACTGTACTGATCATTTTATTTCACATTCTGTCACTTTTCGCCAACCTGTACTATGATAAATAATCTCATCCCTGTTTCTACAAGATTTCGATTCAAAGCTGTACCTAAATGTACATCATGCTAAATGTACCTTTTCAATAAGCCATGAGAATTATATCACACCAATAAGTGAATTAATCATAATTCACTTATTAAAGCTAATTCCTCACAGTAGAAATTGTGAGCTGATACAACTACACGTTGTATTATGATTTAAATGGTGGAGAATCTATTAAGACAAATAACCTAGTTATTGTTATTTATCTAATTTATAATGGTTGTCGAACGCGACTAATTCCGTTATACCTTTCATTACCTAATAAGGTACATTAAGGACAGTTTAATTTAGGTCATAGCGCACATATTTCGAGACCCTAAATTCCCTTCTACATTTAGCATACCAAACATCCATACTCACTTATAATGGAGTGAGAATGAGGTCAAAATAAAGTTCACTTCTAAATGTCGCATTTCCTTTATTCCCTACATATATTGGTGGTAGAATGTATGCAAAGTATCCAACATATTATGGTGTGAGAATGCGGGCATTTTAACTGATCTCATCCGCATCTCTAAATTATAAATATAATACCCTACAATGCATTACAGCATAATTAAGTAAATTTTTCATTAGGAAGTGTTAACTGCTAAAAAAATTTTCGGTCTGGAGGTTTCACATGACTATTAAAAAAATTTTGTTTTTTGAATTTCAAAACTATTTGAAATGTATAAGAAAAAGACTATTTACAAATGGAGAACTTTAGTGTCAAGATGAAAAGGTGTCACTTTGGTTGTAGTGTCAGAATTTAAGAAGTGTGTTGTTACACTGACTCTTGTTCATAATGTGTTATTTGTACTAAAAGTTATATTTGTAAAATTTTCCATGTAGACCATTCATGTAGTTGATTTTTTTTCAGTCCCCTGAAATATTTATTATTTCCTGTCAAAACAATGACCCTGACATATAGAAATTGTAATGGCAATGTCTCCATTTGCTAGTTTGTTTCCTTGTTGTCACATTCTAACCCTGCCAAAACTCCAATTCCATTCTTTTTTTGCAATTCACCCTCTGCTGAGCTCCACCCCCCTTGGTTAATGTTGTTTGTGTAACAGGTCCTAATCGACCCCTTCTGAGCAGGATTCGAACCGGCGTCTTTGTGAGCTTGTGCTATTAGAAGATTTTAAGAACAAGTTGCCAGAAAAAATGGTGTTGTATTTGAATGAGCAAAATATTAACACACTCATGCATGCTGCTGTTTGTGTGGATGAGTTTGTCTCGACACATACCATTTTTTTCGTTCCGTCTGCACGCCTGCGAAACTCCTCAATTCGTGCTCGATAAAATATATATATATTTTTTTTAACTATTCCGTTGAGTCAGACTGTATCATATGTATTTTTTTTACTGTCATGAATTTAGCCACCTCATTTCTGTTTGCATCAGGTTTGAGGAAAAAAAATCAGTCCTCGAAACAGCAGATGCTGAAAGTCAAGGTGGATTTTATTTTCGTTCAACCATATACAGTTAGTATACTACAGATCGAAACTAGACAACGTTCCTCCAGGACCATGTTGCTACATAAAAACAACATAGGACAAACACAGAACCACATGAGACTACACAGATTAAATAACATTTCTACACGAAGTCCACGTGCAAACGTGTGCAAAAAATATGGGAGAGTACAATAATTACTAAAGGAACAGGACAATAGGCACAATAAGAGACAGTGAGAGACCAGTGCAGTGCCGACCAGTACACACTTGTAGTCTGAGTAGTGCAAAAAAATGACACTTTCTAAAAATGCCAAATGTGAATATATCTAATGAAATAGTGTTCTATGGACTTAGCAGTTATTGTGGTAGCAGCCAGGTATATGAATATAAATTAAAGTGCCATGTGGACATGTATGAAAGTTGGATGGTGTACATGTGTGTTTGTCAGTCCAGTCTCTGAGTATTGAGGAGTCTGATGTGTAGGGTGTGAACAGGTCAGGTTTGGGGAATGTACAATTAATATTACTGATCGAAATCAATGATTAATCATACAGTGTGACCCGAACACCCATACATGTAAAAACGCCCCAAACGGGCTTATATAGTCCAAGAGTCTGCTTCAAATATATATAGATAATTAAACACAACGAATTATGATTAATTAGAAATATACATCATATGCAGACAGGCTATATTAATTTTAATAACACCTCAATGGAATTGACCCGTAGGCTACCGCAACCAGTCAGTTCGTCCCACGAACCACTTTATTTGGTACTTTTGATCAATTCTCCAGAGGGGTTATTCCTAGTTATAAGCTCACTCATCAAAAGCACGTTAACTTACTTTGATAATATCAGCTCGTAGCTTAAAATCGCACATTAAAGAGGCTTTGTTTTATGACCAACAAACACAGGCAATTACGCGTATAATTGATTTTAATACAAGGCACTATGATATATCACTACACTTGACAAACATACATGTAACATAGAATAAACATAAAATAAACAAAATAAATGCAGTAAGGGAAAGTGAAGAATTATTGGAGGTATGGCAAACTTATTACAACAATTAACCCTTTAAGAGCCAGCAACTGGAATTACACACTTTAACGCGTTGGAATTTCAGGTGAAATCATACTTGCACACTAGACCTTTTTGTGTTGCTTGAGCGAGACTGCGTGTCCTCGTGGCGTTCTTGAGACAGAGGACTTCGGTGCGGTGTTTCCAGAGCGTGGAGGTGAATAGTTGACGAGTGTTCCGGGGAGTTGCCGAAGATCGGGAGAAGAAGTGAGAGAGTGTGAGATGGCTTGAAGAGATCCAGGAGAAGTCCAAGGGAGGTCCAGAAGTGAAGTTGGGAGTTGGAAAGACAAGGCCGTAGCCTGGCGCACGCTTGGGAGTCCTTGAGGGCTTCCTAGTTCAGCATCATTCAGCAAGAGGGCAGGAAGCAAGAGAGAAAGAGGAAGAAGATCGGAGCGTTCGAAGAAGAGAAGAGAGAAGGTCCGTTGTTGGTGCAATTTATGCCCTTAGAAAATGTGTCCCACCTCTCATTGGCTCGACCAATAAGAAGAGTGGAAGTTTCAGGCGGGAATTTGGTTTATTGCCCCTTTGTTCGGTCACGGCTCATTTGCATACTTCATGATTTGGTCAGACCTTTGCTTTGAACAACTCAAAAGATGGTAAAAACCTAACAGAACACAGTTCTAAGGTTATCTTATATGTATATTCCGTTAGGACACATCGTAAGGTTTAATTTGATACCAAGAAAAATGTGTTTGGTATCACTTAAAAGGAATATACACCCTTGGGCTATTAAATATGAAACCTCAGGGTTTAAAACTACACACATGTTAAACCATTCTACTAGTTTTGATCTAACACCAAAATACACAGCACACAGGGATTAAAACATATTTCATTAAAACTAAGCCCTTTTAGGCTTTATAAGAAAGACACACATTTTTACGTTCAAAGTTTAACATGGTTAAGCACGTGGTGAGCGGCTAGTCACATGAGCAAGGGGGTTTTTGCAGGCACGAGGATTTTCTGTCAATGGCTGGATTGTCTCTCTGACAACAGTTCCTTGTACTAACACAGACCATTTCCGTGATCTTACAGAGGTCCTTTTGTCTCCAAAATAGCCGAGTCCATGATTCTCCATTCATTGATTCCTCCAGACGCTACAGTCCCCCTTTTTCGTCAGGTGACGTCCCTGTTGGAGACATCATCGGACGACAATCATCACAATGGCGGATGGCAAGTGAATCATGAGGTTGTTGTAGTAGGTGTTTATTCAGACGGAGGGCTCAATTTGATGAGGTTCAAAGTGATCTCTGTTGTGGTCCCCTCTTTCCGGGGGTTCCGTCGGAAACCGACGGACATGGCTTTCGTGAGCTTGGCTGTGGATGTTTGCATCTCGTTGAGCCTCCTGTACAGGATGAAGGCCAGGCCTAGTGTCAGGAGGTGGCTGATTCCCATAGAGATACACAGCGCAGTGTCCGCTGCGGTCCAGGCTCGGACAACAGGTGAGGTGGTCAAGATGGGCATTCGAGACAAGGCTTGGAGGGCTGTGTCGATAGGAGCAATGTCAATTAACTGGGAGCCCTCTCTTTCGATCCATAGTTCCAGTTCTGGATCTAGGGTGAGGTTTTGATTCTGGAAGAAAGATGGGATTTCCAGTTCTGTTTCGTACTCTTCACCTGGGAGATGGTATAGTGCCAGGTCATCGAGGTGGAGGATTGCACCTTTCGGGACTTGAATCCACATGCTCTGGTTGGGCAAGGTGAGACGGGTGGCGGTGTCATGCTGGTCGTAGGTGAGTGTAGCTGCGCGCACAGGAGTGTTAACGAGCCACCTGTCGCCTACGATCTCGGCTTGTGTCTCGCTGACTTGAGTGCGAGGCTTGGCATCGCGGGGCAGCGGGTATCGCTGCCCAGGTGTTGCAGCCCGCAGATTCCGCCAGTGTTGTCTCTGAGGAAGGGTTTGCTGGGGCAGAGGTAGTGAATGTCTTTGGTCAACGTGCACATGTGCAGATTTGGGGCCAGGTACAGCCGTGGGTCGCTGTCGTGGTAGGCCACCACGTCTGGGGTGTGGATCTTTATGTGTGTGTTACTTTTCCAAAACCCGATGTTGACAATGTCCTTGAGTCGGTAGATTTGGCTTGACTCTATGATGGGTAGGTTCAGGAGAAAACCCACTTCCCTCTGCTCGGGGTCGACGTAGAGTGGGATGGCGCTACCCAGAGAGTAGGCAAGGTGTAGTTGTAACGGGTCAGTCGTTGTGGTGATGGCGGAAGCCAGCACGGTTTGTACAAGGCTTAAGGGTATCAGGTTAGTTTGCATTGGCCCCTCCCCGCTTTTCCCTGTCAGCCATATGTCGTTTTATTAGATTACGGTGGACCCATTTGAGAACCGGCTCTTTCTGTCTCCGGTTTAGTTGGATTCGGTACGCCTCTGGGGAGAGTTTGTCAATGATCTCATGGGGTCCCGTCCAGTGGGGCAGTAATTTCTTTGACAGCTGATGGGAGGCTGTGCGGGATGGCTGAATTAAGCTATAATACCAGACCCTGTCGCCCACGTCCAGTTCTTGGTGCGACGCTTTCTGATCATAGTATGCTTTCTGTCCTTCGGCACTCTTTTGAAGCTGTTGTTGTGCAAAAGCAAATGTTGCTTTCAGGTGCCAGTGTAGCTCGTCGAGGTACTGGTGAATGGTGCAGGCTGTGACGAGGCTGGAGTCTCCTGGCTGATACAGCAGATGCAGTGGCAGTGTCATCTGCCGCCCAGTCATTAGTTCGAAGGGAGACACGTGAGTCGAGTTCTGCGGGGTGGCTCTGAGAGCCATTAGCACCAGCGGGAGTTTTACATCCCAGTCCTTCTGATTGGCAGACACATACTTCTTCAACATACTGACCACGGTTCGGTTCAATCGTTCCACTTGGCCAGATGAGATTGGATGATGACTGACGTGTAGTTGAACTTGGACTCCCAGGAGTTTCCAGATCTGTTGCATAATCTCAGCCGTAAAGTGAGTGCCTCTGTCTGAGTTGACTCTCAGGGGCAGTCTGAACCTGGAGAAGATGTGGTTCAACAGGAGGTATGCCGTGGTCTGGGCAGTGTCGTTGGGTGCTGGAAGACACTCTACCCACTTTGTGAACTGGCACACGACTGTGAGGAAGTATTTGTTGCCCCTTGTCGACCTGGGCAGAGGTCCTACCCAGTCGATTTGGAGGTCTGACCATGGGAATGTGACTCTCCTGCGTTGCAGTGGAGCTCTGTGGTTTGGGTTTGCCGGTTGAAACTGGCAGCAAACCAGGCATTCTCTGACATATTCTGTCACATGTTCCTGCATGCGGGGCCAATATGCCACTTGTTTCAGTGTCTCATAAGTGGCTCTGGCGCCGTGGTGCCCGGCACATGGTGCGTCGTGGGCATAACTTAGCATGACCCCCCTTAGGCACTGTGGCACCACGAGCCTTGGCGCTGTGATGTCATCAGGTGCATACCACAAAATGTTGTTGATCACACGCAGCATGTGCTTTATGTCATGCAGTCGTCTGAGGCACGGGTTGTCAGTGATGTCAGACAGCGGTAGAGGGTGGTTGGTGGGGTCAGAGAGGTGGTTTAGGAAAGTCTTTATGGATGTGTCAGAGGCTTGCATGTCCGCTATGTCGTTGTTTGACATCTGTGGAGTCAGTGTTAGAGGCTGTGAGGGTGGCACTGTTGCAGGGAAAGTTAGTTTGCTTCGGGTTATCACTGCAACGTTCACGGTGGGTGGGAGGGTTGGAGGTGACCATAGAGTACCGTGCAGTGCGCCAGTCTTGGCAAGTGCATCGGTTTGGTCGTTCAAGTCTTTGTCAAGGCCTGGTTGCCTTGAGTGTCCTTTCACCTTCTTCCAGTAGACAATCATGTTGTGATTTCTTGTGATGTCATCACATTCTTGGAACAGGTGTTGGTGTTTGATAGGCTTGTTGTTCGAAGTTTTAAAGCCATTTTGTTTCCAGTTTGGAAGGTGGCATGTGAAACTGAGTCTGGCGTAGTTTGAGTCTGTGCAGATCAGGAGTTCTTTGATGTTATGGGTCGATGCGATTTGCAGAGTTATGAGAATGGCTGCGACCTCCGCATATTGTGATGACTGCGGGCCCAGCTTGAAGTGTTGTGGTGGGCACGGCAGGTCATTTACCCATAATACACCTGCTCCTGCTTGGTTGTAGGAGCATCCATCGACGTAGGCTGTGGGCATACCTTGGCACGCATTTTCTTCAAAGAACCTGTGACAGGTTAGTTGTTGTTGTTGGGGTTCTTCCATATCCATCGTTGCAGCTGGTGTGTTATCAGAGCAGTTCTGGCAGGCAGCCAGGCCATTGCCTAGCGCCGACTTATGATTCTGAGCATATCGTGCCTCAACATTGCGCCCTTGGAGGGCCATTAACCACGTGGCTATGCGTGAATTGGTGACCACGCCATCTCGGATACGCTGGCTGTTGAGAAACATCACAGGCTGGTGGCAAGTCTCTATGATAACCTTTTGGGCTCCAATGTAGTTGGAGAATCTCTGGATGGCCCATACAGTGCAGAGCAGAGCTTTTTCACAGTCTGAGAATTTACTCTGGGTGGAAGAAGTGTCTTGCTGGCATATGCGATTACTCTCTTGTCTTGGTCATGCCGTTGGTACAGGCCAGCACTGAGACAGTGGCTGGAGAATCCAGCTTCTCAGTAGAACTCTTTTTGTGGGTCCGGGTAAGCCAGGCACGGAGCGGTGCAGAGGTGTCGTTTTAGCTCGTCCATGGCCTGTTTTTGGACCTCTGTCCATACAAATGGGCAGTCTTTTTTCAGAAGGGCAGTTAGAGGTTTTGCAATGTCTGAGTAGCTCTTGATGAACTGCCGTGAGTAATTGCACACCCCTAGGAAACTTCGCAGCTCTGAGATGTTGGAGGGTGGCTTGATGTTTTGAACGGCTTGAATACGGCTGGACTGTGGTTCGATGCCCTGTGATCCTATGAGTAGGCCCACGTAGTTGACCTTGGTTTGGCACCACTGTCCTTTGTGGAGGGCGATCTTGGCGCCGGCAGTGGACAATTGGTTCAAAACATAGTCTATTTCTTTCATGTGGTCAGCCACCGTTGTGCTTTTCATGAGAACATCGTCTACGTAGATAAGATTGCCTCTTGTTCTGGCATCTGGGCATGCTTTGTTCAGGAAGATGTTGAACTCAGCAGGTGAGTTGGCATAGCCAAACGGACACCTTGTGAAAGTGAATTGTCTGTTTCCGAAAGTGAAAGCTAGCTTGTGCTGATCTTCTGGATGCACTGGTATGGTCCAGAATCCAGAGGCCACATCGAGTGTAGAGAAGATGGTGGCTCCTCTGATTCTGGGTATTTCCTGCTCCAGCTGAGTCATGGGCCATCGTGACAGTGGCACTTGTTGATTCAGTTTCCTGTTGTCAATGGTGGGTCGCCACTTGCCGTTTGGTTTGAGGACGGGCCAGATGGGGGCAGAATAGGTGCTGTTGCATGGACGGATGACACCTTTTTCAAGCATGGAGTCGATGATCTCTTGCACCGGTTCGTGTGACGCGATGGGGATCTTGTACTGCCTGACAAACGTGAGAGGAGCATTAGGGTGCGTTGGGATGCACACGGTGTGGAGCTCAGTGAGACCACAATCTAAAGAGTCTTTGGCAAATGATGCTTTGAACTTGTAAAGGACTCGTCTGAGTTCTTGTCGATCTGCATCGTTGTTAATTGCGTCAGCGTCTTTTAGAATTTGCTGAACTTGAGACTCAAATCCTGGGTATGGCTCCTCTGTCGGTGTGTCGTCTGTCGTGTTGGTAGGCAGAGGTGCGGCAGTGTCGTCAATCTCGCAGGTAGGCTGTTTGGAGACTGTGTATACTGCAAGGTGTTGGTCCTTTGTCAGTTCTTTTCTGCATACCTGGTCTTTGTCCACTGGCATGACTGAAGTTATGGAGATGATTTTGAAGGGGTTGTGAAGACGGTGTTGTCTGTGTGCCCTTCGGGTATCATTGAAGCTGGGATGGGTCCAATGATTGGTAATGTTAGTTCAAAGTCATGAAAGTCGTGGCTCACTAGCCATCCTGCCTGGTAGGCTTTTGGAATTGTGATGTCCATTGCCATGCAGTTGTTGAAGAGGATGTAAACAGCACGGGATGACACTTCAGTGAGGGGCGTGGCTTCCAGCGTGAGTCCAAGTTCAACGAATTCGGGTGAAGGTTGAAAGAAACCCAGCGTGTGGTTTAGGGTTTGACCACAGCACATGTTGAGCCGAACAGCGACCCCTTTGGTGTATGCTGGTACTACAGTTTCCTGTTCGTTGACCAAGGTGCAGACCTCTGGAATGTCTGGCCTGACCAGAGGTTAGCAGTGTTGGTTGGAATCACAGGAGGCTGTAAAGTCAGTGGGGCCCATAAGACCTCATTAATAATGTCTACATGAGCGTTGAGGCGAATCAGAATGTCTGCTCCAATGTAGACATCATGGGGCAGGTCTGGAAGGACCAAGAAGTAGTGAGTCAGACACCGGTAGTTCCACTTCAAGTTCAAGGCACAGATCCTTTTGGCAGTCACCATTGTTGATGGGCATGAGGTCAAAGGAAAACGGGTGCGCTTGCTGGCAGATGGAAGGTCCGGTGTGTCTTCAATGAGAGCATTGTATAGGGAGAGGCTGATGGCTGAGTTGTCTGCCCATAGTGCTAGTATGATGTCAGAGGCAGTTACACCATTCAAGTGCAGGTCAGCTGTAACCTTGGGGCAGAAGGAGTCAAAGTCTTGGGTGAGTTGAAATGTGCAGAGTAGCTGAACTTGAATGTCGCTCGGGTGCTGATGCTGTGTCACTGTGGCTGGCTGTGAGAGTTCCCGTGACCTTTGTGACCTGACAGTCTGGTTCAGGTGATCGGGGTGGCTGAAGGGGAGAGGTTCTCGCACTTGAGCCCACATCTTCAGCTGTCTGAAGTCCAGCAGGGGCTCGAGCGGTCTAGTAGATCTTTTCCGATAAGGAGGGGATATGTGTTCATTGGTGAGATGTACACAGGGTGTACCACACTCATAGGGCCAATGGTCAAGTGAATGGGAGCTATCTGTTCAAGCCGGACGTCATTTTGGCTGTATGACTGTACATTTAGCACACAATTTTGAGATTTTAGAGTTCGATTTTGCCTCTTAGCTTCAAATTTGAGTCTTTCAAAAAGTTCAGCTGATATCAAAGTGAGGTCTGCTCCAGTGTCTACCAGGGCTTCGAGTCTCACCTCATGTTCCACAGTGATGGCGAGATAGAGTTTTCGTGCTACTCCATTTTCGATCAGATTCCCCAGGAGTTTTGGTGTTGGGGCTTGTATGGTTATCGATAGGCAGTTAGGCTCGGTCTCTTGTGGTTCGTTGTGGAGACCCACAACCAAAACAGCACTTTCTGGTATCTTAGGGGCTTGGTCACTGGTGTGACGGATTGGGTTGTCCGCTGCAGGATGTGTGGTTGTCAACTGCAGTGAGTGGGTGTTGCTGTCACTTGGTGATGTGATAGCTGGTTTGGTAGTCTGTGTCTGAAGAGCGGTGCTCTGGGTGCTTGGTTCAGTAGGAGGGCAGTCAGGAAGGGTGTTGGTTACGGGCCTTACACTTAGTCATGCGGAGTCTGACCTGTCCTCTTTGTCTTTTTTGTGAGGTGTTCTATGAAGAAGCTCTTTCAGAACCTTCAGGATCTCTGCGGTCTCCGCCGTGGCCTCACTGTTTTTCTGTGGGGTAGGCTCGGACTTGAACTTGCCTGATGCATGCCGCGAGGTGTTCCGCTGCGGGCTGTCTGGGCTTGACGTTCTCGTCGACGGGGTTCGGTTCTGTCTGGGCCGTCAGTTGGCTTCCCACGTGGCTCCACCCTTTTGGTTGTGGGGTGGCCGTGGGCCGTCGTAGAATCTTTCAGAGCGCCCGCTTTGGTGCTTAGGACGGGCACCATCACGGTTGTGCTGCCCTCTTCTGTCATGGAACGGTCTTGACTCGTGGTAAAAAGGTCTGTTACTGTGGTGCTGGTGGGCTCCCTCTAGGGCCAGCTCTGAGCGCTGATCAGTGACAGGGCAAATGGTTGGATTTTTTACAGTCTTTTCAGAAGCAATCTTCTGTTTGGTGAAAGCTTTATGGGCTAAGTCTCGCAGCTGTTGGGTAGTCATGCTACGAGGGCAGGCCAGGACCCCTAAGTGATGGCTCACCAAGGGATGCAGGTTTCGGAGAAACAGAGTTTTGAAGTTGAAATCTTCTTCCATACCAGGTTCGTTCCGTGCTCCGAAGTAGGCTCATCGGATGCGGCCGTAATAGGCCTGTGGAGTTTCCAGTTGGGCCTGTTTGAGGTCCATAGCGGCGATGAGTCCTTGTTCTGACTCTGGGTCGCAGAATTCTCTGATGAAGGCCTGCCGTAGCTGTAGGTAGTCTGATTTGATAGTCTCTGGTTGTCGATCCAGGAAGCTGCGCACGTCGCGGCTAGACGTAATTCTCAGCAGGTACACTCTGTCCCGCATGGTCACGTTGGGAACAGTGTGCAAGTGAAAGTCTATGTCTTGCAGGTAGGCGTGCACGTCGTGGCCTCCTGCAGGATATGGGGTGAATGTAGGGATGTTTCTGGCCAGCTTGTCAAGTTCTTTGGGAGCCATGCCGTGGTTAGTGACCAGGCTTTGGTGTGCGGGCTCCCACCGTTTTGTTGCTGACAGGGGTTCTTGGAGGCTGGCTGGTGACATGTTGAACAGTGGGCTTTCACCCCCCTTGTCAGCTCTGAGTTCTTGGCTGAAAAGATTGGGCCCACTGGTCAGGGGAAACTCTGTGGTGTGCGTTTCCCTTTTCTGTTCACTTTGCAGTTTATAAGAATGTTTCAGTTCATTGTGAACAGTGTCAAGTTCATATTGGAGCTGGTCTCTGTGCTGAATAAGTTCATGGATTTCAGCTCGGGCCATGTTCAGATGCTTTTCACAGGCTCTGGCTTTAGCATCTCTGTCTTTTAATGCAGTCTCTGCTCTTGTAAGGAGAGACTCGGCTTGTTGCAACTTGTCATCGAGTTCTTCTCTGGCTTTTCTTTCCAACTGTTCTCTTTTGTCTGTGTCTCGGAGAAGTTTTTCCAGGGCATTTTTAAGTCTTTCTACTTCCTTTTCCTGTTCTGGGTCCGTTTCATCCTCTTCCTTTCGCTGTTCCTTGGTTTCGAGGCGTAGCTGATCTAGATGACTCTGAGTTTTTGCTTGGTTCCTACGGGCCTCCTCAGCTTGGAGTTTTAGTGCTGCGGCCTCCTGCTCCAGGTCGAGGTTGCTTTTCTCATTTATCTGTGCCTGGGCGACGAGATTGTGGGCAAGACTTCCGATGATCTTGGTCCATTCTTTGTGGTTGTAGCTCTGTGTTGGGTCGTGGGCCATTAGGCTGTCCAATTCAGCGTCCAGTTGCTCTCGACCGAGGGGCTGTAGGTCCCTGGCGTCCTTGGGTAGGATGGTGTCCGTCATTGCGCTCAACCAGGCCTCAAGGTGATCCCAGTGGGCTGCGGGACTGGACGAATGGGACATACTGGCTTACTGTAGGCGAGAGAAAAGAACAGCACACACAAAGAGGCCAATGCAAGTACGCGTAGGGTTAGCGAGCTACAATGAGGTGGCTATTTTCCCTAGAACCCTCGTGAGAGTGGCCCCTCTTTAGGCCCTGGTTTAGGTAATTATTCCAAACTTGCCGTGTGTGTCGACTGACGGGGTTGACTCTCTTTGGAGTGCCAAATTGCTGATGTCGTTGCGTGCCGCACCAATGAAAAGAGACAGAAGAGTCCGAGATTCACATACAGCCAGCGTCGGTAACGCCGGTCGGACCAACCAGCTTGCTGGGAACCAACCAGAGATGACGGTCGAATCACCACAGCACACTAGGGAATTCTACATACAAATACAGAACAGGATTCAGCAAGTGAAAGTCTTAAAGTGAATCAAGGCTTTCTTGTTTAAACCAAATTGAGTAATTATGTGTGTATAAATAACAGGCAAAGCTTTACCAATTGATGATAAATCGAGAAGTTTGATAATGATGTTAATTATCAAACAATTTGACCACAAGAAAAGACAGAAGTAAACAAGGCAGGGTTAACAGACAAACTTAATTTAAATTGAATTCAACTTTTTAAACTCAATTTAAATAAGCTTGTAAAGAGATGTTAAGTAGCATCTAAGATAGTAAGGATACAGTCATAATAAAGTATCAAAGAGGGAGGGGAAAAGAAAAAAAAAATTTTTTTTGGAATTTTTTGTTTTGTTTATATCAATAATAATTAATAATAATTAATCATATTAATTATTAATTATTGACATGAGAGACTTAATTCAGATTTACATTCGACATTTGTTTGTTTCAAACCAAATTTGAATAAGTGTAAGAAAAGTTAGAGATCAGAATTGTGTCCGACGATAATCAGATTGCTGTAAGATATCAGTGATGGTATCTGAAATAAACCAACTGGACTGAGACTTAACTTAAAATTTTTAATTCAAGTTTTGTTTGAAACCAATTAAATGTAACAGTCGGAGGTAGAGGAATTGTTTAACATCCAATAATATTAGCACATGCAAAGCTTGAAAATGCCAATATGTATTGACAGTTAAACTGCCCTGTAAATCTTCACAGGGTGAAAGGGTTTTGAGAAAAGAGATGACCTACAATGAATGTCCACACGATGGCGTACTTGTGCTCACGCACAATGACGTCATGGGGTGGAAGTAATTTGAGAACTAAATTAACTAAATATATATGATCTGTCTGCTAATGTCCACACGATGGCGTACTTGCGCACGTGCAAGATGACGTCATGGGGTGGGAATAACTTGAGAACTAATCAAGCTTTTACAGGCTGCCCTCTATTGTTTGTTAGCAAAATAACACCCTATATTTCGGTGTGACTCAAATCTGGGTGTGTTACGCTGTGATTTTCTGCAAAATCACACTTATTCAATTGAGACCTCGGCAGGTCTTTTCTTTCTTTGTTTCTGGTGCTATGCTTTACATAAATGGCGTGGCAGATTCTTTTTTCCTGCCCTACGAGTAAATGTGAACGACAGGAATTGTACGTCTGTGTTCGGCTCCCATACACATTAGAAATATAGCACTTATTCAAAATGTATTAGGTTTCCAATTGATTAGCTACGTCAATGTAAACCAGGAGTTAATTTTATAACGTTATAATCTCAGGCCTTATTAAGATGAGAAAAGGAGCATCGCTTCACCCAGTCTTCTATCATTCATTCACAAAACAAAGCTTAAAATGTGCCCGCATAATCTCCACCATTAATATGTAGGGTGTGAACAGGTCAGGTTTGGGGAATGTACAATTAATATTACTGATCGAAATCAATGATTAATCATACAGTGTGACCCGAACACCCATACATGTAAAAACGCCCCAAACGGGCTTATATAGTCCAAGAGTCTGCTTCAAATATATATAGATAATTAAACACAATGAATTATGATTAATTAGGAATATACATCATATGCAGACAGGCTATATTAATTTTAATAACACCTCAATGGAATTGACCCGTGAGGCTACACGTAACCAGTCAGTTAGATCCACTGAACCACTTTATTTGGTACTTTTGATCAATTCTCCAGAGGGGTTATTCCTAGTTATAAGCTCACTCATCAAAAGCACGTTAACTTACTTTGATAATATCAGCTCGTAGCTTAAAATCGCACATTATAGAGGCTTTGTTTTATGACCAACAAACACAGGCAATTACGCGTATAATTGATTTTAATACAAGGCACTATGATATATCACTACACTTGACAAACATACATGTAACATAGAATAAACATAAAATAAACAAAATAAATGCAGTAAGGGAAAGTGAAGAATTATTGGAGGTATGGCAAACTTATTACAACAATTAACCCTTTAAGAGCCAGCAACTGGAATTACACACTTTAACACGTTGGAATTTCAGGTGAAATCATACTTGCACACTAGACCTTTTTGTGTTGCTTGAGCGAGACTGCGTGTCCTCGTGGCATTCTTGAGACAGAGGACTTCGGTGCAGTGTTTCCAGAGCGTGGAGGTGAATAGTTGACGAGTGTTCCGGGGAGTTGCCGAAGATCGGGAGAAGAAGTGAGAGAGTGTGAGATGGCTTAAAGAGATCCAGGAGAAGTCCAAGGGAGGTCCAGAAGTGAAGTTGGGAGTTGGAAAGTCAAGGCCGTAGCCTGGCGCACGCTTGGGAGTCCTTGAGGGCTTCCTAGTTCAGCATCATTCAGCAAGAGGGCAGGAAGCAAGAGAGAGAGAGGAAGAAGATCGAAGCTTTCGAAGAAGAGAAGAGAGAAGGTCCGTTGTTGGTGCAATTTATGCCCTTAGAAAATGTGTCCCACCTCTCATTGGCTCGACCAATAAGAAGAGTGGAAGTTTCAGGCGGGAATTTGGTTTATTGCCCCTTTGTTCGGTCACGGCTCATTTGCATACTTCATGATTTGGTCAGACCTTTGCTTTGAACAACTCAAAAGATGGTAAAAACCTAACAGAACACAGTTCTAAGGTTATCTTATATGTATATTCCGTTAGGACACATCGTAAGGTTTAATTTGATACCAAGAAAAATGTGTTTGGTATCACTTAAAAGGAATATACACCCTTGGGCTATTAAATATGAAACCTCAGGGTTTAAAACTACACACATGTTAAACCATTCTACTAGTTTTGATCTAACACCAAAATACACAGCACACAGGGATTAAAACATATTTCATTAAAACTAAGCCCTTTTAGGCTTTATAAGAAAGACACACACATTTTTACATTCAAAGTTTAACATGGTTAAGCACGTGGTGAGCGGCTAGTCACATGGGCAAGGGGGTTTTTGCAGGCACGAGGATTTTCTGTCAATGGCTGGATTGTCTCTCTGACAACAGTTCCTTGTACTAACACAGACCATTTCCGTGATCTTACAGAGGTCCTTTTGTCTCCAAAATAGTCCATGATTCTCCATTCATTGATTCCTCCAGACGCTACAGATGGCTTGGGGGAAGAAGCTGTTCCACAATGCTGGTTGCTTTGCAGATGCAGCGTTTTTTGTAAATGTCTTTGATGGAGGGAAGGGAGACCCCTATGATCTTCTCAGCTGTCCTCACTATACTCTGCAGGGCTTTGCGGTGCAAGTCCCAAACCAGGCAGTGAAGCAGCTGGTCAGCATGCTCTCAATAGTCCCTCTAAAGAATGTAGTGAGGATGGGGGGTGGGAGATGTGCTTTTCTCAGCCTTCGAAGGAAGTAGAGATGCTGCTGGGCTTTCTTGCTAATAGAGCTGGTGTTGAGGGACCATGTGAGGTTCTCTGCCAGGTGAACACCAAGGAATTTGGTGCTTTTGATGATCTCTACAGAGGAGCCGTCGATGTTTAGCAGAGAGTGGTCACTCTGTGCTCTCCTAAAGTCAACAACCATCTCTTTTGTTTTGTCCACATTCAGAGACAGGTTGTTGGGTCTACACCAGCCCATTAGCCACTGCACCTCCTCTCTGTATGCTGACTTGTCGTTCTTGCTGATGAGACCACCACGGTTGTGTCATCGGCAAAACTTGATAATGTGGTTTGAGCTGTGCATTGCTGCACAGTCGTGAGTCAGCAGAGTGAACAGCAGTTGACTGAGCACACAGCCCTGGGGGGCCCCAGTGCTCGGTGTGGTGGTGGTGGGTATGCTGTTCCCTATTCGGACTTACTGAGGACTCCCAGTCAGGAGGTCAAGAATCCAGTTGCAGAGGGAGGTGTCCAGGCCAAGTAGGTTCAGCTTTCCAATCAGGTGCTGAGGAATGATTGTTTTGAATGCTGAGCTGAAGTCTACGAACAGCATTCGAACGTATGTGTTCTTTTTTATCTAGATGGGTGAGGGCCAGATGGAGGGTTGTGGCGATGGCATCATCTGTTGAACGGTTAGGACGATATGCAAACTGCAATGGGCCTAGTGAGGGGGGCAGCTGGGTCTTAATGTGCCTCATGACGAGCCTCTCGAAGCACTTCATGATGATGGTGTGAGTGCGACGGGACGGTAGTCGTTGAGGCAGGACACTGAAGACTTCTTCAGTATGGGGAGGATGGTGGTGGCCTTGAAGCACGTTGGAACAATGGTGCTGCTCAGAGAGATGTTGAGGATGTCGGTAAGAACATCTGCCAGCTGGTCTGCACAACCTCTGAGCTAGGAATGTTGTCTGGTCCAGCAGCCTTCCATGGGTTGACTCTACGTAGAGTTTTCCTCACATCAGGCGTGGTAAGCCAGAACACCTGGTCATTGGGAGGAGGGGTGGTCTTCCTCGCCACCACGTCGTTCTGCGCTCAAACCGAGTGTAGACATCTTTGTCACAGGCAACTGATGTTGTCCTATAGTTGGTGATGGCCTGGATGCCCTGCCACATGCGCCGCGGGTCGCCGCTGTCCTAGAAGTGACTGTGGATTATCTGGGCGTGTGCACGCTTTGCCTCTCTGATGGCCCGGGACAGTTTGGCCCACGCTGTTCTTAGGGCCACCTTGTCACCTGCTCCGAAGGCGGAGTCTCGGGTCCTCAGAAGCGCACGCACCTCCGCTGTCATCCACGGCTTCTGGTTGGAGCGTGTGGTGATGGTCTTGGAGAAAGTGACATCATCAATGCACTTGCTGATGTAGCTGATCACTGATGCTGTATATTCCTCCAAGTTGGTAGAGTCACCATATGTTGCAGCCTCCCTGAACATGTGCCAGTCAGTACACTCAAAACAGTCCTGAAGAGCAGAGATGGCTCCTGCTGGCCAGGTTTTCACCTGCTTCTGAAGCGGTTTTGTGCGCCTGACATGCGGTCTGTATGCTGGGATTAGCATAACAGAGATGTGGTCTGAGTAGCCGAGGTATGGGCGGGGCTCCACCCAGTATGCGCCTGGGATGTTTGTGTAATCAAGTTCTAGCATGTTCGCCCCTCTCGTTGCAAAGTCCACATACTGATGGAATTTAGAGAGCACTGTCTTGAGATTCGCATTGTTGAAATCTCCGGCAACAATAAACAGTCCGTCAAGGTGGGCGTTCTGCAGTTCACAGAGTGCTTCCTTAGCATTAGCACTGGGGGGAATGTAAAGTCCGGTTATAATGACAGTGGTGAATTCCCATTACAAATAAAAAGGTCTGCATCTGACAGTCAAAAGCTCCACCAGCGATGAGCAGTAGCTAGAGACTTGCATAGAGCTCTTGCACCATTCCGTGTTGATGTTAACACACAAGCCACCACTGCGAGTCTTACCGCACAGAGCTGCGTTTCTGTTGGCATGAAACAAGGCGAGTCCATCTAGCTGAATGGCGGTGTACTTATCTCTGCCACTAAGCCACGTCTCCATGAAAACAAAGACACAGCAGTCTCTAAACTCACGCTGCGTAGTCCAGGGAGCAAACATTTGAGAGCAGGATAGATGGGAGAGACCCGGCTGGCTAGGCTTTGTTTTTAGCTTAGCATGGACCCCCGCCCTCTTGCCTCGCTTCCGCTACCTCGCACACCGTTTATGATGTCCCCTCCCCCGGCCACCGGCATCAGGCGAAGCCGAGGACTGGAGGCCTGGTCTCCGCAGCAAGCTGAGGTCGCGTAGCTTCTCCTGCAGATCATCATGCAAGTTGGTTGTTGCATGGATCTTATATTTAAGCAGTGTCTGGCAATGGTAAACACGAACGCTTGTTGCTCCGATGTCCAAGTGCCGTAAGTAAAAAAAAAAAAAAGTGTTGGTCAAGTGTTGGTTTTGCTTGCACCATGAGTCAACAATTTGGTTTGGGCAGACAAGAAATAGATTCTGTATATGATTAATTTGTTTTTGAAGGGGTAGTTTTCCTTACCGGCCAAGAGGAAAACAAAGTCTCCATTCCCATTCTTTTAGATACTGGTGCAGCCCAATAATTTGCTCACGGAAGTATTTTACCGTTTACAGAAAACACGTTTTGTGGTTTGGATGTACTAGTTCAAGGGATTGAACTAGGCATAGTTAAGAGTGTGAATCTTCAGTCTGATTTGGTGTCCGGTTCTGTTAAGATTGCTGTTCATTCTCGGTTGCCTATTAAAGGTATTGATCTTATCCTCATTAATGATCTTGCTGGAGGAATAGTACTGACATTTCCAGAAGTAATTGACGATCCAATTTTTAAACCACAAAACTCTGTAGAGCCGATTTCTTAATGTTTTTCTGTGATTCCTGCATGTCGTTACGTGGGCACAGTCATGTAATTAAGACTGTGTGGGACTGTTGCATAGAACTAAGTCCAGATGTGTTAACAATGATGTGCACTAACATGAGTTTTCTGGAAGCTGTGCCTTTGTGTGTGTGAAAAACCAAAGCATTTGTGCAACTTTTAAGTTATTTTCTACCTTTGGTTTGCCAAGGTTTGTGCAAACCAATTGAGGCACAAAATGTTTGTCCCGGTTATTTGAATAAGTACTGGCCCAGATTAACATCAAACATGAAGTCTCAGTGTGTATCACCCAGAATCGCAGGGAGCTTTAGAGAGATTCCACCAGACAATGATGTCAATGTTGCGTTTATATAGTGCATAGTGAGAAAAGCATTGGGATGAGGGTTTACCTTTGCTTTTGTTTGCAACATGCGAGACTACCCAGTAGTCTCTGGGATTTAGCACTGCTGACAACATTTTTGGGCACACTGTGAAAGGCCCTTTAAAACTATTAAAAGAGAAGTTGATGTCTGAAAACCCCGCAAAGGCCACCAATGTGTTGAATTATGTTAGCTCATTCCGTGAACATTTGCATCATATCTGTAATTTAGCTTGTGCTTCATTGACATCCACTCAAATGAAGATGAAGTCTTTATTTAATAGAAAGGCTATTTTTCAGTCTTTTAGTCAAGGGCACATGGTACTGGTCCTACTCCCTGTTCTTGGTTCAGCCCTTCAAGTGAGGTTTTCTGGCCCGTACCTAGTTGATCCTAAACTTATTGAAATTGTTTATGTCATGCGTACGCAGGACAGAAAAAGGAAAACCCGCTTATGTCGTGTCAATATGTTAAAACCAGATGCCTTGCGAGACGGGAGCCAAGAGTCAAAAAGCTCAGTTGTCCCTACTGCTGTTACAGCTCTGTTAACTGCTTCATATTGCCCGAATGAAGATGGTTTAAGCTTATGGAGTGTTTCTGTCACTGGTGTTCGATTGATGATTTCTGAGATCCTTAACAACTTGGAGTCTCATTTGGCATACTGTATTTGTCTGAGGGTCCTTGAAGTTATTTCACCCGGCTTATTCAATAATATATATCTCTATTTTCTGATGTGCCTTCCCAAACAATTACTGCGTGTGGGACAGCTTGTTTTTGCATGGACTATAGAAAGGAAAATGCTGCTACAAAGCCTGACTTATTTCCGTTTCCCCACATGGAGGATTGTGTAGACAAGATGGGATCTACTGTTCCCTTTACAAAAAGCTTCACTACGATGCTGCGCTGCTAAGCGCTAAGGGGAACAACTCTAGCTGTGAACCGAGCTGAAATAGTGTGTGTAACACGTCAATGAACATTGACCGGAATTTATAGCCTCGGCTGATGTAATCATTAGATGCACCTGCGGCCTGGCTATAAATGGATACGTCACCAGGTGTCATCAAAAACTCTTTTTTCAGAGCGATTCTGTTTCTGTGTGTTTCACAAACCCTGTCAAAAGTTTCTTTCCTCTGCTAGGAGTTAGAATCAGTGAGACAGTGTGCAGTGAACATTGTTCTCTTTTTTCTTCTGTCTAGAAAATATTATATATATATATTTCTAAAAAAAAGAGAGAATGACTGAAAGCCGCAAACGGTGCATGTTCCCCTCTTCTTGCTCTATAGCTGAAGAGGACACACATCAGTTTTTGCTCTGTTTGTTTGGGGGTAAGAGCACGCTGCTCTCGCATTGCAGCAGGGTGGGTGCGAGCACTGCGATTTGCTTTAACTGGTAGAGTGCGTCGTGCTCGCCTCGCTTGCTTCCGGGAGTCAGCACTCACGAAAAAAAAAAAGATCGTTCGTGGGGCTCTTGCATGGATTTGGCTGAGGAGCAAGAGACGGGTTGATCCCTTTCTCTCACTCTCTCCCCAAACCCAGCTGGTCCTTCACATGATCTCGAAGCGCATTCCGACGCTTCTTCGGATCATGAGGTGGATCGCGATTCTCTTCCCGCCTCCGAGATTTCTGTCCGCAATAAAAAATCTACGGAGGAATTGCTCGATGTTGTTACTCGTGCGGTTGCCAGATTGGACTGGCCACGTGAAAAAGGGACCCCCAAATGCTCCAAATTAGGGGATAGATTTTATCTTCCAGTCTAAGAAAGGGAACGCCTCATGGGTCCCTTCCCTTTCTTTGATAACCTCCATGAAGAGCTTTTTCGCTCGTGGAGAACCCCTAAAAAAATAAAAAATAATAAAAAAAATAATAATATATATAGGGTTAGGGTTAGATAAAATATAAGATATATTTTCTTCCCGTGTTCAGATACCCTCGACATCATTATATTCGACTATCGTGGGTGCTGAGGCATGGGGGTATTCAGTGATGCCGCCAGTCGAAGAGACGCTTGCGGGCTATCTCTCGCCGGGCTCGGCATCATCACTTAAGAAGCCCTCTCTCCCCTCAAAGCCTTGTAGGACAACCTCCACTTTAGTGGGAAGGGCTTATCAAGCAGCAGGTCAGGCTGGTGCTGCTCTGCACACTATGCTGTTTTACAGGCGTACCAGGCTGACCTCCTGGACGACCTGAGTGTGGGATCTGCGCTTGACGAGCAAGCCTCAGACCCGCCTAGGTCCTGACTGTAGGGAGGCTCAAAAGCAAAGCGTGGCGAGTCGTGCTCCTCCTCCCAGGGATTGGGGACAGTCTCGCCGCCTCCCCAGCCCCCGAAGCAAGACTTCAGGACTATAAATTCTAGTAAGAGAAAACCCTGACGGTCTTGCGCCTAGATTACGGGGTATTTCCCCTCGGGACGGGGCGCGGTGGGTCTTATAAAGGCGTCAGGATTTAATTCACTCGCCGCTTTTCCGTGTTTCAACGGCATGTTCTCACTACCGTGAACCGGATTTCTTTTTATGTAAAAACAAAAAAAAACTCAATCTCCTGGTTAAAGGGGCCATGGTATGTGTTCCCCTTCCAGAGAGAGAGTTAGGTTATTACACTAAATACTTCCCGTTTCCCATGGAGGGTGAGGGGTGTCGTCTGGCTTAGATCTTAAAGCTTGAACTACCCGTGGGTGTTCAAGTCCAAGATGATGCCTGTCAAGACAGTCATGTCTCAAGCCCTACAACTCGTTTGGCTGGTCACCATCGATCTTATGACGCACTTCTATACTTCATTTAGAAGTTCTGCCACAACATGGAAAGTTCCTGAGGTTCACTTCCGGTGGCGAAGTCTTCCAGGGTCAGGTTCTTTCACTCAGCCTAGCCCTTTTTACCTGCACATTCACAATGCATGATGTTGCGCTGGCTCCTTGCAACTCCGGGGCATCTGCATTCTGAATTATGTAGACGACTGGCTGATCCTAGTGCAGTTCCAGGAACTGGCAGTTCAGCACAGGGACATTGTCTTAGCTCATCTGTTTCTCTGGGGTTGAGGCTCAACGCCAAGAAAAGTGTCCTCTCTCCCACTCAGAACACTGTCTATCGGGGCATCATATGGAGTTCAATCACAATGCGGGTACAACTGTCTCCCGCTAGGATTGAGTCCATTCAGATCACCCTGAGCAAAGTCAGGCTAGGTCAAAGTTGCACTGTTATCAGTATCAACGATTTCCAGGTCTCAGGGCGACCGCGTCCACGGTGATCCCTCTGGACCTTCTGCTCATGAGACCGTTTTTGTTGTGGCCAAAAGCCAAGGGATTTCTTCCAAGGGCCAAAACCCCTAGGCTAAAAAGGGTTACGCGCCTCAGGCTTCGTTCCCTTTCTATGTGGTTCAGACCCCGGTTTTCTGCCTTGGGTCCCACTCTAGGTGCGTCTTGTTGTCGCAGACTGCTAACGACAGACGCCTCCCTGACGGGCGGGGTAGCGGCCTTAAGTGGTGGTCCAGCTTAAGGGGATAGGAGGGTCATCAGCTCAGTTGTCACAGACACTGTCTCGGGTTGATGGCTGTATTTCTGGCCCTGAAATACCTCCTCCTGAGGCTGCCATGTCTTGGTGCGGGTGGACAATACAGCGGTAGCCTCTTACATAAATCATCAAGGAGACCCACGTTCTTGTCAACTGTATTTCTGACATGTCGGATTCTCCTTAGGGCCCAGGGTAAGCTCCTGTCACTCAGGTCAGTTATATCCCTGGATGCCCGTATACGGGAGCAGATTTACGGTCCAGACAGAAAATACCAACGGGGGAGTTAAGAACTCCACCCTAAGGTGGTAGTTGCCCAGAGTTCGCCAGCAAGGGTTTTTGCCTCTAACTGAAAGCACCGCGCTGGCCGAACAGGGCTTGGTTCTCGGAGCTAATCTCTTCCCTCAACGGCTCGCCTTGGGCGATTCCGAAGAGGAAGGATCTTCTATCTCAGGCACAGGGCAATATTTCATCCCTGCCCCGAATTGTGGAATCTTTCATGTTTGGCCCCTAAGGGTACCAACTGAGGGACACAGGGCTTTCTCCTGAGGTTATCGAGACCTTTTTAAATGCCAGGCTTTTTCCACTTGGAACAAGTGTGGGTGAGATCTTAGGGCAGAAGAGGACCTCTTGAATAGCGCAATGTCTCCTCTACTTCTCCCTGAAATCACCCAGCCCCCTTGGGTCTGGACGTTAAGACACATACATGACCCAGAATGCGTCTGTATGCATTTCTTTCCCCGGTTTCTCTGCTCCCGGGAGTCTTGGCGATGTTCACCAGCAAGGGTCTTGCCTCCTATTAATGGCGCTGCACTGGCCGAACAGGATATGTTTCTCGGAGCTAATTCCTCTCCTCGACGGCTCGCCTTGGGCGATTCCGAACAGGGAGGACCTTCTCATCCTTGGCCCGAATTGTGAAACCTTTCATGTCTGGCCCCTAAGGGTACCAAATGAGGTTCACAGGGTTTTCTCTTGAGATTATCGAGACCATTTCAAGTGCTAGGGCTCCCTCCACTTGTAACTGATCTGGGTAGATTTTACAGGGCAGAAGAGGACCTCTTCGCCTCTGTTGATAGCGTAATGTCTCCTCTACTTCTCCCCAAAGTCGCCCAGTCCCCCCCCGCCTCGGGAGGGGCTGATCGTAGTAACGCATACATAGCACAAATGCGCCAGCATGCGTTTCCTTCTACTAAAGTTCTTATTACAGAACCAGCTTACTGCCAGTTTGCTTTAGTTCTGGATTTTCTGTAGAAAGAACTGTCAGCGGGCACTTGCCTCGCCACTGCCAGGATCTATGTGGCCACTGCGGTTTGCCACGGCTTGGTGGGCGGGGTGCCCTCAAAGAGGCATCCTCATTATTGCCAAGGGCCTACGAGGCGCGCGGTCAAGCTTCGCCAGTAGGTTTTAGGGCGCACTCTACCACAGGGCTCTCCTCCTCTAAAACCTTGGCTAGAGGTCTCCCTCTGCAGCAAGTTTGTGATGCAGCAGGCTGGTCCTCTCCGCTCACATTCATTAGTCTTTATGACAAGTTTGTGTTGCGATAGGGTTCTCTTCGCACACATTCATCGAACTTTATGGGCTAGATGCTTTGCTACTCCGGACTCTTATGTCCTTGAGTCGACATCTCAGCCCATGCCTAAACAAGTTTGTGATGCGGCAGGTTGTCCTCTCCGCACACATTCATTGGACTTTTTAGTTTGGATGTTCTGCACTCCGGCACATTCATCAAACTTTATGGGTTAGATGCTTTGCTACTCCAGACTCTTATGTCCTTGAGTCGACATCTCAGCCCATGCCTAAACAAGTTTGTGATGCGGCAGGTTGTCCTCTCCGCACACATTCATTGGACTTTTTAGTTTGGATGTTCTGCACTCCGGCACATTCATCAAACTTTATGGGTTAGATGCTTTGCTACTCCAGACTCTTATGTCCTTGAGTCGACATCTCAGCCCATGCCTAAACAAGTTTGTGATGCGGCAGGCTGGTCCTCTCCGCTCACATTCATCAGTTTTTATGACAAGTTTGTGTTGCGATAGGGTTCTCTTCGCATACATTCATTGAACTTTATGGGTTAGATGCTTTGCTACTCCGGGCTCTTATGCCCTTGAGTCGACATCTCAGCTCATGCCTGAACAAGTTTGTGATGCGGCAGGCTGGTCCTCTCCGCTCACATTCATCAGTTTTTATGACAAGTTTGTGTTGCGATAGGGTTCTCTTCGCACACATTCATCAAACTTTATGGGTTAGATGCTTTGCTACTCCGGGCTCTTATGCCCTTGAGTCGACATCTCAGCTCATGCCTGAACAAGTTTGTGATGCAGCAGGCTAGTCCTCTCCGCACACATTCATCAAAATTGAATGGTTTAGATGTTTATGCTACTCCGGGCTCTCATGCCCTTGAGTCAACATCTCAAGCTCATGTCTGAGACCTCTCGCGTTTTTGTGAGTACACTGCACAACCGTAGGGGTCCGGACAGCCCCAAGTGCGGCGGCGTGGGTATTGCTTTCCCCGTAGCGTTTAACAGCGCAGCATTGTAGTGAAGCTTTTTGTAAAGGGAACGTCTCGGGTTACATGTGTAACCCTTGTTCCCTGAAAAAAGCGGAACGAGATGCTGCGCTGCTTTGCCGCACTGGGACGTCCCAGGACTGCTCTTCAAAAATAAGTATCTGACGACACCTGGTGACGTATCCATTTATAGCCTGGCCGCAGGTGCATCTAATGATTACATCAGCCGAGGCTATAAATTCCGGTCAGTGTTCATTGACGTGTTACACACACTATTTCACGTCCAGAATTTCACAGCTAGAGTTGTTCCCCGTAGCACTTAGCAGCGCAGCATCTCGTTCCACTTTTTTCAGGGAACAAGGGTTACACAAAGACTCTGCCTTTGATCATGCCTGATAGCCTCCTCCAGTATACCGCTATGGCTTTCAGTTTGCGAAATGCATCAGCAACTTCTAATGAAAAAGTCTTGGCTGGCGTTACCAACTTTGAAGCTTATTTTGATGACATTGTGGTATATTCCTCTGATTGGTCTGTTCATCAGAAAAACATTCACACTGTGTTTGATCGCCTGAAACAATTTTCACTTACGAAATGCGGCACAATTACTTATTTAGGAAAGCAAGTTGGTCAGAGTCAAGTTTGTTTAGTTGATATCAAAGTACAGGCTGTTGTGCTGTTTCCTGTCCCCCTTACCAGGCGAGAGCTAAGACATATTCTATGCATGGTAGGATAATACAGCGGGTTCTGCAAGAATTTCTCTGATGTTGTGCTGAACTTATCCAATTTGCCCATCAAAACAAAAATTGAATGTGGTCTAACGAATGTCAAATGGCTTTTGAATCTGTCAAGCCACATTTGTGAAGTACACCTGTGTTGTTTGCTCTTAAACTTTTGCTGCTGTTCAAATTGGACGTGGATGCTAGTGCAAGAGGTATGGTATAGATCACCTGGTATGTTACTTCTTGAGGAAGTTTCTAAGACATCAATTGAATTACAGCACTGTTGAGAAGGAAGCGTTGGCATTGCTACTTGCTTTACAGTACTTCAAGATGTAGGATCCAGCCCATTACCAGTCGTAGTTTATACAGATCACAATTTCTTACGAGTAATTCTAACCAATGCATAATGCAATGTGCTTTGAACATTCAGGAATTTAATCTTGAAATTCGCTATAAGAAGGGAACCATTAATGGCTTGGCGGATGCCCTATCTTGTTTGGTTTGATATATGGAAATACTGTATCAATCAACATAAAAATGTTGATTCTTAGTGATGGGGGTGTTACGTTATGTGAAATTTATGCTCTTTTGTGAAGTTTGCTGTGTTACTCTCTCTCTCGTTCTCTCTCTCTCTCTCTCTCTCTCTCTCTCTCTTTTACCCAGAGAGACCGCCGTTTGCATTTTCACTGCAGATAAACAGCCTCTCTGGCAAAGAGCACACCTTGTTTCTCGTTCATCTTTGATATAAAGCATTTTATGTACTGATTCCATTTATATTTAGTCTTTTCCCTCCAAAATGTTTGTTTTTAGCGGCAAGAAAACTGATTCGCTGTCAACAGCAATGGAATGGCATCCATGAATGTAATTTATAAATGTTACTAGGCAACCAGTAGCGGGAACGCCCACTAGTGACCTAACTGGCAGCCACTGGCGACTTGCAGCGACAAAGTCGGTGGCAGTGTGAACGCAGCTTTAGTGTCATTGCTGCTTACCTTTAAAGTATTTTACCTTTCTGCCATTTTCCTTTGGTTGAGTGGGAGTCTTGTTGTTTATTGCTTCCTGTTCTATTCTGGACGTTACATGCTCAGCTAAATTTAGACAAACAGAACTTTTTTTTGCTAAAAACACTCATAAACTTTATGGATGTTATTCTTAAGTGGGCTGAAATGAAGAGTGATATTGCCCAGCCTTAATCTGATGTGTTTGTTTTTAAAGAAATTACACTGTTCAGGTATTAAACACCTGGCAATGCAGACAACTATTAGATTACACATGGATGATGTAACAGTATAGCAGGTTGTTCAGCAGCAGCATGAAGATGATTCTTTAAGGGTCTGTATATACTTAACTACAGCTTGGATTCCAAGGGAGGCTATGGGCTTGGATGAGTTTTGAGGTCACTTCCATGGAGCCTGAACAGCTTTGCTTTGCACAGGCATATGAACAAACTGAAGCCTCTCTTCACGGTCCATGTGTAAGAGAGGTGCTACAGTACACAAGTCCATGACATCGCCTGGGTGATGTTTGCTGCTATTAACAGATTCTGATCATTCGCCACTGACCACATGATATTGATGATACGCCTAATGTTATCAGAAGAGCTACAGCCCCGAATAAACACCACCTGATCTATATGTATAAGAGATGTCATAACTTTCCTTAATAGATTATTGATAATATGTTAATGTCTAGCTGGATCAGGGAAATTGGATGGTAACTCTTACACTCGCTTGGATCTTTGTACTTTTTAAGAATCAGATTGATCCGGGCTTGTGTCATGGTTGGCGGAAGATTTACTTTTTTTTTCTAATTTAAACAAAAGTGGGGCCAGTTCTGAAGCATAAGATCTAAAAATTTCAGCGCAAAGCCACCTGACCCTGGAGACTTGCGTATAGGCAAGGCCTTAATTACCTCGCCAAGCTCCTCCAAGGTTATCTCAGAAATAGTAGGTTATCTCAATAGGTTATCTCAAGAATAGTATTATATATGTATTTCTATTGGGTCAATTCTCTGAGGCCATCAGATGACATTCGGCACTTCAGCTCTACCTCTGCACTTTTAATATTCCCTTCCATCTCCATGAGTTCTCATGCTTTGGATTTTTTGGTGAATGAGGCATAATGTATGATCTGACCCCTAAGTACCGCCTTAAGTGCCTCCATGCCCACAGAGGATACCGAGGACCAGTTAGTCTCCATATAAACATTGATTTCAGCCTTTAACATTTGTTGAAATTCAGGATTTCGAGAATGTCTACTAAAACAACAATGACTCTTCCTAATTTATCTTTAATCTGTTTGAGATATTTGAACTGTAGATGTATACTTATCAATGTAATGACTACCCTGCTCTTACTAGCACTAAAGAAAATATGCCCACCCCATATCTTCCCAAAATGTTCAGCTTCCTGTGGGGAAAGATGCATTTCTTGAAGAAACACTATATCATATTTTCTACAGTTAAGAAAAAGATATAACCTTCTGTGGTGAACAGGGCGGAGCCAAGCGGCATCTGGGCAGAGCGAGGCTGGGGAAATAAGTGGCGAATGACTTTCAACTGCATACCACACCAGTCTCATGTTCCATCGAGGGGCGGCGAAAGTACTTAAGAAGAGGAGAAAGTGGCAGACAGGAGAGAGAGATGCGTGAAGCACCCCCTCTCTCCTCTCTTTCACCCCTTTTGTTATTCCCGCCCCCCTCTTTGCTTTCTCTTTAGGTTCATTGAATTAATATTGTATAAGTCAGTGGATGGCTACTTGTCAACTGGATCAGTGAACATATCCAGAGAGATTGAACACTAGAGCTCCTCAGTCATGAGAGCAGTAGAGAATGCAATCACTGCAAAGATGAATGTGGTGTTTATAGGTCTTTTAAACTTGAGTGTTAAATTTATATCAGCTAGAGTCACCTTCAACTGTCTTATATTGTCAGAATCCCTGTTCTGTGCTGTCTTGTCTCTTAGTGTCTCCCCTTTGTCTGTGTGGTGTGTGTGTGTGTCTGAGAGAGAGAGAGAGAGAGAGAGAGAGAGAGAGAGAGAGAGAGAGAGAGAGAGAGAGAGACTGCCTTTGTTTTTGTTTTCAGATGCCATGTGCTTTTCTCCACACCACTCCACCTCTTCCTCCTACACCTGCTTGAGCTAACCAGCCTCTCACCTGAGTTGCATGGTCACTAATCACTTCCATCTGTTTCACATTACTCTGGCTGTTATATAACATCATATATAAAAATAAACAAAATATTAATATTAATGTCAATGTCACTTTGTTTACAAAGCACAACTCTGCTGTTGATCAGTGTGCTGTACATAATAAAATAAAAGTTACAACTCATCAAAAATACATAAATAAAATAAACAAAATAAACAATCCACAGCAATACACATCTAGGGCATAAAAAAATGGCAAAATGTAAAAAAAAAAAAAAACAACACATCACTGATTAAAAGCTTTCGCAAACAAATATGTTTTAAGTTGTGATTTAAAATTGGATATGGTCGATGCAGTTCGTATACTCACAGGAAGACCGTTCCAGAGTTTTGGGGCTACTAATGAAAACGCTCGGTCCCCTCTAAGTTTTAATCTGGTCCTTGGCACTACTAAAAGTCTCTGATTTGAAGATCTCATAGATCTCCCTGAGCAATTTTCTGACAAGAGGTCTGTGAGATAGGATGGCGCCAGACATTTGAGAGATTTAAAGACCATTAATAGAATTTTAAGCGTATCGGCAGCCAGTATAGTGATATCAACATTGATGTGATAAGTTAATACTTGTTAACTCCAGTTAGGAGTTTTGTTGTGGCGTTTTGCACCATTTGGAGCCTAGAAAGGGAAACTTGACTAATATCTGTGTAAAGTGAATTACAATAATCGAGCTGAGATGCGATAAAAGCATGGATAGTCCTTTTAAGTTCTTAAAAGACAGGATGGTCTTCATCTTTGCCAGCAATGTTAGTTGGAAAAAGCTGGATTTGACAACAAAACTGAATTGTTTGTCAGAACAATTTTGCAGAAATTGCTGATAAATAAATGGCAAAAACAATGGGATAGAAGCAGAACAGGGAAGTGGTAAAGAAACAATACATGGGAGGGAGTTGAAGGGAGGTTTTGTCGAGTTCAAACATGTTGAGTTCAATGTATGTATTCAGCTTTGGAAAGATGTGTAAACGCCGAAATAGGTTGTGATGCTTTTGCTGTTCCAGAAACTGTATTAAGACTTTCTGCCTGTGGATTTTTATGCCAGTTTTAGACTTGATGCGTAAAGTCTTGACCTGACATAAAGTACTGTCTGCATTTGAGTCCTACCACCCCAAACTCGACAGACATATCCAGTGACAATTTTAATTGTAAATCAACTGTTTGTAACCCTGGCACCAGCCTATTTTTAAATGGAATGGAATTTCAAAGGTGCACCAGGTAATTTGTTTGGTTTGCTGGCCAATATAATAGTGGTCTTCAACTTCATACTGACCTATCGCATTAATACAGTATCATGCAGAAGTTTTTGCAATTACAAAGAAGAAATACTGTATTCATGGGTGTACAGCATGTCAATTATGAAGAATTTATTCCAAATGAGGGAAATAATTACAGACAGTGAGCCATGTTCAGCTGACCATGTGATGTAAACATGGTGGCTACCATGAGACGGGGCACACTTATGAGGTGTGAACTTGAAAAATGCTTTTTTACTTTATAACACTATCAGTAAATGGAGGTGTTTAACATTTAGAAAATGTTAGAACACTGTTTAAGAGTGCATGATCCTCAGAGACGATATGATATATATTTATTTGTTACTATGCAGAACATCTCAAACACTGTTTCAAGTGGAGATGATGTAGGAAATCCACACTTTAAGCAGTTTTTTGACTGAGAACCATTAAGGTGATAAAAACGGGTCTACTTTACTTACTTTGCGATTGATCATCCCATTGGAGATGACAGGCAAAACCAAACATTTTCCCTATCTCTCCATGCTACCTTAAAAAGACACACCTGAGAGATAGGACTTGAACCAGCAGAGCACAGTTCCTGTGATGCTTAGAGTAGATAGGGTGAACAGGAGGATCTGATGGTTGACTGTGTCAAAGGCTAAAGATAGGTCCAGCAGAATGAGGACAGATGATCTGGAGCCAGCTCTCACTTGTCTCGGTGATTCAGTGACAGATAGCAGGGCAATCTTGGTGGAATATCCACTTTTGAAGCCTAACTGATTCTGATTGAAAACAACCCTTCTAAGTTGTTTTGCCATTGATGGGAGGAGATAAACCTGTCTGTAATTTTCTGCTTGTGTCAGGTTAAGCACAGATATTTTAAGCAGTGGAGTTAACTGTAGCCTGCTTGAGTTGTGTTAATTATGTGTGTGAGTGCAGGTAGGATGGATGGATGGAAAGATTGCTTGGAGAAGGTGGGAAGGAATAGGGTCATGGGGGCAGGTGGTGTGGTGGCTGAAGAGAAGGTGTTTAGAGACCACAGTGTCGGTTAGAGGAGAGAACATAGAGAGAAGAGCCACATACAGGAAAAGGGTGTTTGAGAGGGTGTGGGGCTGATATCTGCTGTCAGCAAGGTGGTGGGATCTGAGGGGGCAGAGGAGTGTGTTAAATGTCCTAAATAGGAATAATTTATTATTCTAATAATAGGAAACTTGAAGAAATCAGAAACTGATACTTAACCATATCTGCAGGATCTTTAGATTTGCACCATTTCCACTTAGATGCCCTGAGTTTGGGTCGATGTTCATGAAGAATGTCAGTGGGCCAGGGGTGGAGGGTATTCCACATGTTGGCCTAAGCACTATTAAAAGGCCAGCAACGCTCCTGGATATGTCAAAGTTTAATTCTTTAATTATCTTTCTTGAAGAGATTTCAGAGTTATACGAGAAGTAGGAAAGTGTAATGTTTTATCCTGTGGCTCCTATGTTTCACCTCCAGATGGTAACATTGCTCACCCCTCATCCATTCCCTTTAATTAAATAAATGGCTGAATGCGCCTGTACTGAGTGACTCCTACATGTTCAGCCATATATAACCCTGCCCTGTCTGTTCTTTGCTCAGTTCTGATGTACCCTGAACTGTTAGAGTTAGCTCTCTGGCTAAGTAAAAGGTTTTTTTCTTGGATTGTGTCTGTAGGAGTACCTTTGTTTGTCTTACATTTTTGGAATGCTACTTTTTTGTTTCTCCAAGTAAAGCTCTTTTTGAACTCCTTTTAAGCCTCTTCATTGCATTCTTCCTCTGCTTTTGAGTGGTAATACTACAAGGACACCAACAATCCAGAACAAAACTTCTGGATTTCTATGTATCAAGAAATAGAAATACAAAAACTAGGTTTGTAGGTGTGTGTATTGGCCCCAAAACTCCAAACAGAAGAACATGTAAAAAGCCTGAATTCTACTAATATAAAAGAGTGTCCTGGCATGTTGCATTTGTTTTTTCTTTCACTAAGTTTTGTCAAACAGTAATAATACATATCATTTTAGCATTATTATTTATCCACAAAAACATTAATTTCTAAATCAAGATTACATTTGAGATCTGGTCTAAAGGCTCCGGTCTAATGTTGCGTTCCATTCAAGTTGGATTTGGGACATTTCTGCTTGACATGTTAAGTTTTTTCTCATTTATGTAATCTACTTGATTGTTTGTGTTGACTGTTTGTACCGTTGCCTTACAATATCTGGATGAATTCTCTTGATCTGAGGGTCTGTATCTGTGCTGATCATGAGAAAGTAATTACTTTCTCATGATCAGCACAGATACAGACCCTCAGATCAAGAGAATTCATCCAGATATTGTAAGGCAACGGTACAAACGTAGCACCAGGTGTTGGTGCATTTATATTTTATAACGTTAGAGAAGTCTGTTAGCTCAAGTTATGAGGACAGTGTTTGAGTAAAGGATGAAGTAAGTTTCACATTATTTGCATTATTACTTGCATATATAGTCATTTTAGATGTCTATAAGTACTAACTCACAATGTTGATAGAATTAGTTTATATTTACTCGTGAATCTGAGTGTGCCTTTATATAAAGTCTTCATTATCACTTAAAGCATTAATAATCTAAGAGATATGGTTATGATAACTTTCAGTTAGAGAAGAGAATGGCTTTATTTCATGATATTTTGTTCTGTTATGCTTACTTACATTAATAATGTGACACAATAATGAGGTGAAGCTTCAGTGATTCAAATGGTAATTTGTTTTTTTATTATATGTAGAAACCTTGCACATGTCCACATCTGAGTAATCATTAAAGGTCTCATAAACTATATCACCTATACCTGGTTCCAAGTTCTCTTATATGAACACTGTAGCGGTCAGTGCTTTATTTACTGACATAGTTGCAAATTAATTTCATTGTCCTTTGAGCCAGATGACTACAACAGATATGTCATTGCAAGGTGATGACCCCTCGCAAACTGTGGGCACATTGTATGTTAATCAACTGGCGCAAAGCACAATTTGTTTTTATCCTGAGAAATATGTAATTGCGCTAAGAAGTTTGAGATACTTTGATTCTCGTTCCAGCATTTGCAATTTGGGGATTCCACCAGCAGATCATATCTAGGAGCTATCAAGCACTTTTAACACTAGCCATGATTTGTGTGTCAGTAGATCAATATGATTTTTATAATAATAATCATACTTTTTTTGTATAGTGCCTTCCAAAGCTCAGAAATGCTGTACAGAATTTAAACATAGCACATTAAAATATATAACAAATATATATTACAAAAAGATGAACAATGGAAGAGAAGAAAAGCATATTTCAAGCAGGTGAGACATGGGCAAGCAGGACGAGAGCCAACAGTCCCAGAGAGGCCAATAGAGAACAAACAACACATACATCACAGACTGGTGCAACACAGGTGATAAACAGAGCAGAGAATGCATTGCATACAGCCCATATACACTACCAAATTCTTATGAATGAGCTGTCTTCATCATGACATGGATTGACTTGACATTGAATATGTAATAGGACGCAGGCAGTGCAATAACCGGAGAAGAACCTCAG
Source organism: Xyrauchen texanus (assembly GCF_025860055.1). Taxonomy (NCBI): domain Eukaryota; kingdom Metazoa; phylum Chordata; class Actinopteri; order Cypriniformes; family Catostomidae; genus Xyrauchen; species Xyrauchen texanus. The sequence continues at coordinate 3,044,343 of NC_068308.1, read as the reverse complement.
AATTAAATTGCACTTGATCCAGCCAAAGTGCGCTTTCCCAATATAGGAATTAAGGTGTTAATTTCTGTTGGCGTAAAACTTTTTTAATGAGGAAAAAACTTTATATCATGCCATAAAATTGATCGGCACAATATTTGATCAATATAATTTTGAGGCATTGATATATATTCACATTAGCCTACATTTAAATTAGATGCCTAATTTACATGCTTTCCAATTCACTCAGTTGGACTTCTGTTGAATGTCTGGCGCAATCCACAGTTATCCTGAACAAACACTGGGCGGCGATGATTCTAATTGGTGGACTGTTTTCCAGTTCCGGTCTCATTAGAAGTAATGTATAAACTAGCAATACAGATCCAGATGAAGAACAAAAAAATTTTAAGAATAAATTTAGTTGAAAGTTAGTTCAGGCTCTACAAGCACAGTGGTTCCTGCCATAACAACATGAATAAATTGAGGATTTCCCTGAGGATGTGTGCTCTTACAATTTTGTGGACAAACAGTGGTTAGAACTGCATCCAGATCCTGAGCTGTATCTGGGATATGATTGCCCCCCTCTCCAAAAAAGTTTCTAATCTTTAAAAAAAGAAAATGATCATACAGTATATTACTAAATGATGACTGTTTTGGTGCAAAAACAAAAAAAGAAAAAACTTAATAACATTATCACTGGACCTCAGGGAAGATAATAAAACTATAAAAAAGAGCATTTCATGACCCCTTTAAATTAAAATTGATTGTAATAGCTGATATATCTAGACAGTTTTGTGTGTCAACAAGCATGGCCAGCAAGGTCATCTCATACTTGTTTAACAAGATGGAAGAAGTCTTAAGACCCCTTAACTTCCAAAAGAAATAATTCTGGCAACCATGTTGTCAGTGTTAAAAAGAGTTTTCCAAATACGACATGCATTATTGATTGCAGTGAAAGTTTGTTACAAAAACCCAGGAATTTAAATTCTAGAGGAGAGTCATTCAGCCATTATTACTTACACAATACAGTCAAATATCTTGTTGCTATGGCCCCATGGCAGACAGAGTGTTCACAATAAGGGAAGTATTGAAAGAAAAGTCAAGTTGGCGATTCACTCTTTCAGAGAAACAGAGGAAGAGGTAACTGCTACTCGGAAAATTGCAAATGTAAGAATCCACGTCAAAAGAGCGATCAGATGCTTGAAAGTGTTTGTAAAGGTTCTATGTTCATGGGCAATGGAGGAGTCAGGAGACAGCGAACAGTCAAGGTCAGTCTTTATTTTTTAGGAACAATTACGGCTTATAGCTAACTCAAAATCAGGGCTCTTTGTGTCTTTCTCTCGGCTCTTCGCTGGTGCACTCTCCCTGCTCTGACGCTCTGGCGTGCCTTTTCAGGTCTCCCTCCTCCATCACTTTAATTAGAGACAGTATTTAGAGTAATCATAACCCAGGTGACGTTCCTTACCACTCTCCCTCTCCTGCAGACCGATTCACCTTCCAGCAGGACATTGACCCTATGCACACAACCAAGACAATGCAAGAGTGGCTTAGGGTCAATTCTGTGAATGTCCTTTAGTGGCCCAGCCAGGTCCCGGACTTGAAACCAATCGAACATCTCAGGAGAGACCTGAAAATGGCTGTCCACCGATGGTACCCATCCAACCTGACAAATCTTGGGAGGATCTGAGGAGAAGAATGGCAGAAAATCTCCAAATCCATCATACCCCAAAAGACATTATATTGATCATCAGAATGGGGAAATATTTGATCTGAGTGGTTTAGATTGTTGGTGCAAGAAGGGCTGGTTTGAGCATTTCTGTAACTGCTGACCTCATGATATTTTTATGAATGACTGTCTCTAGAGTTTACTCAGAACAGTTCCAAAAACAAAAAACATCCATGATTGGCAGTTCTGTGGAGGGAAATGCCATGTTCATGAGAGAGGATAGAGAATGTCCAGACTGGTTTGAGTTGACAGAAAGGCTACGGTAACTCATATAACCACTCTGTACAATTGTAGTGAACAGAATAGCATCTCAAAATGCACAACATGTCAAACTTTGTGGTGGATGGGCTAAAACAGCAGAAGATCATGATGGGTTACACTTCTGTCAGCCAAGAACAGAAGGCTGAGGCTGCAGTGGGCCTACCATCTGTGTACCTCAGCAGAAATCGAGATTCATCAGACCAGATTATGTTTTTCCAGTCTTTAACTGTCCTGATTTGGTGAGCCTGTGCCATTTTTCCCCATTCTTATGGTTGATGTGAACATAAACTGAAGCTCCTGACCCATATCTGCATGATTTTAGTCATTGCACTGCTGCAACATGATTGGCTTATTAGATAATTGCATGAATATGTACGTGTACAGGTGTTCCTAATAAAGTGGCTGGTGAGTGTATTTCAGAAGGTATAAATGCACAACTGGTCATCTGAGCTCATCGCACATCTGGTCATCAAACATGTGGATTGACGAAATGACAATTGCAGTAGGTATTGAATGGTAATGAAGAGCCCCATTTGGATGCAATCATTTTTATATGGGAGGTGAGGTTACATAATAATTACCAGAGCTTATCTGTGAATGACATCCGGTCAATGAGAGGACACCAGAATATGAAAAGACTAATATTGTTTGAATTGTGACAGAGCTCTTGGGTGGTACCCTTAAAACCCACCACAATGCACCCCAGTTGGGTTGCACCCACCACATCTTTACCCATCAAAAAAATAATTTTCCCGATTTAGCCAAGCTGGAGATGCTCCATGGTTGAAATAGTTACACTGTTGCCTCATGATGTTGTTTTTTTGGCTCAATTTGTTGTACCTCGCTCTGTACTAGGTTAATTCTGACCGTGTCACTGCATCGGTACTCAGCAACTCTATACTCACTTTAAAGCGAGGAAAGAGGATGATATCGTGGTGAGGGAAAACAGAGTCCGGGACAAGAATTCCTACAGTATACTACCCAATGTTTTTTTAAGTAATTCTACATATTGATTAAAATAATAAATTTTTATATTGTAATTATTTATTTAAAAAAATGTCTCCCCTTTTTCTCCCCAATTCCCAATGCACGTTAAGTCCTTGTGGTGGCGTAGTGACTCGACTCAATCCGGGTGGTGGAGGACGAATCTCAGTTGCCTCCGCATCTGAGACCATCAGTCTGTGCATATTATCACGTGGCTTGTTGAGTGCGTTACAGAGGAGTCGTAGCACGTGTGGAGGCTTCACGCTATTCTCCGCGGCATCCATGGACAACTCGAGAAGGTTACCCCATGTGACTCTTCTCTCCCTAGCAACTTGGCCAATTTGCCAATTTGGTTGCTTAGGAGACCCGGCTGGAGTCACTCAGCACACCCTGGGATTCAAACTCGTGACTCCAGATGTGGTAGTCAGCATCTTTACTTGCTGCGCTACCCAGGCCCCTAATTTTGATATTTTAAGGAAATGTAAGATGTGAGAAAAATGTTAGGCTTCATAATAGACTATAATTTTTAGAAACTGTAAAAAGTGGCCACCGTGGATGAGATGCATAGTGTATGGTAGAGCTATAAATAAATAAAGCTCAAATAAACAGATGCCATTTGTAAATTACTTCAGAAAACAGCGTGTGGCACACTTGGGTGTGTTAAGAATTTATAGACTGAAGAATTCTAATTTGTATTTGTGACAGGGTGGAGGGCGGGGCCAGGTCATGATGCCACACATCCAGCCCCTAATCAGGCTAATCAAGCCTCAGAGAGTGATAAGGGCCGACTGGAGACTGCAGTGGGACAAAGAGAGAGATTTACGGGCAGCTGTCCGACACCTTTGTGCGTTTGTCTTTTTGGTTGAGTTTCATATTAAAATATTTATATTGTCAAGCCGGTTCTCGCCTCCTCCTTGCCCATAAATCCCTTTACAGTATTCTTTATAAATAATGGGATCGATAATGAACAATGTGGTGTTGTGTCAGCAGGTGTGTAAGGTAATGAATTACAAATATCACATTACTGTAATTAACTACTTTTTCCCAAGAATTGTACTTTTTTAAGTAAAAATGATATATTTGTACTTTTACTTGAGTACATTTCAAGTGCCGTAACTGTACTTTTAATGTGCTATTTCCCACCGTCTGTGTTCACTACTTCCCTGTCCTGATTTAATTTTTTATCTATCAACATGATTGACTAGAGATAGTCTCGTGACTCCCATCAAATTAAATCACATGTAAAAAACGGAGCTGCAAGTAGGCTCTAACTGTTATGGATGTGGAGGCTGCCTCAAGCCCAGTTTATACCTGAACATTACGACAGCACCTGAAAGGGATTTTCGCAGTGAAAAAGGCCAAGTGTCATGTGAGTTTAACTGGCTCAAGCCAGATATCAGCATTAATCCTGCCTCTCATTTGAAGAAACATATCGAGGTAAATTTCATATTTCTGCTTACTAGATTCTGTGTGTCTATAACATAGCCTGTAATTGAACTATCTATCACTGAGATTATTGGGTTTTATGTTAGAGATTAAGGCAATGTTATCAATAGGGCTGGGTGATAAAACAATCTTGATTTTTATCTGAAAAAAAAGTAAGATGTCCTCGATATCGATGATAAACTTTTGAGTAGTTTTCTATATTTGTTCTACATCTAGACCAGGGGTGTACATTACATAAATTTGTGATAACAAGACAATCACTGGTTGATTGATCTAGATAAAATATAAAAGATTGACTTTTTATTCCCTGACTTCTGTCGATGTGTGCTGTTTGATTGACAGATGTTAATGTTTGTGTGCTATTGCGGGTTCGTGCCTAATTGATCAAATACACTTTATAAATCCGCCAATGCCCATCTTGATGAAGCATTAATGTAAACGTGCTTGGTTTGGTTGAAAGTGAACGTATGTTGTTGGACATATCAAATGTTGGACTTGAAGCGTACATGTAACCAAACTGAGCACTGTCTAGTCGGCTATGTCATATAAAGGCTATTAATCAAACAAAAATAACAAGGAAAGGAGAAAACCACTCACTACTTTTGGCTGAATAACTTGAGTAGCTTCAAAAGTATTCATGTAATAGAATACATTTTATAATAATATTTTTAATAATATTGTTCGATTTTTTTAACAATACCGACCCCTGATGTAGAGAGAGTGTTCATTGGTATAATACATTTCCAGGAAAGTAGAGATGATAAAACTGTTTATAATTATGCTTAGCCTTTATCATGTTTCTTCTAATGCCTGATAGAAAAGTACCAACCTTTATAGAGCAAGAATATTTCACCAGTCACAAACTTCAGAAAATTGTGCATCATGCATTAGAACGAGAACACAACTATTTCTTGTCTTAAAAGATACAACAACTAAATCAATGTGGGACATTGCATCTCAAAAAGAGGACACTCTGTGCCCCCCATGTGCTACTTAAAGAAATAGTTCACTCAAAAATGAAAATTCTTTCTTCATTTACCCTCATGCTATCCCAGATGTGTATGACTTACTTTCTTCATAACACAAATGAAGATTTTCAGAAGAATATTTCAGCTCTGTAGGTCCATACAATACAAGTGAATGAATGGCAAATGGTGGCTGCGGGGATCAAACAAGCATCATTCTGATTACCAGTTTACCAGTTATGTGGTTTAGACCACTACACCACCACTCCTTATATACTCACTGTATACCCAATAGTCACTACTCATGAGTACTTTTAAATGAGCTACTCTTTTACTCTTACTTGAGTAGTTTTTAGGACAGGTGTTTTACTCTACTCAAACACATTTTTTTTTAAGAAGTAACAGTACTTTTACTTGAGTATTATATTTGTGTGTCATTGCAATAATTAATACAAAAACTCTATTTGCAGAGTTCTAGTAATCTAACTTCATTTAAACACCAGGGGACCCCCCCAATTTATTTATTTTTTGGCCTTATGGGGGGTCCCTTAACTCTTATTGAGGTCTGGGACCACCTAGCCACCCTTTATTAGAAACACTGGACATGCTTCACAATTTATTTAAAGAGATAACACTTTCTTTTGCATTGGGACGTGTGGGCGGCCGATCGGGTCGAAGCAGCAGCGCTTGTGTTCACTTCACATGAGCCACTTTGATTCATGACTGCTTAATGCACACATTGCACAGGATAAAACATATGATATCTTTTCACGGCTGCTGCGTGTCATTGACCACTCAGACACATATGACTTTAGTCAGCTGGTATTTAGCTTTTTTGTCAGTTCCTGAACAGTCTGATCAGTTGCTCCCTATTCCCTATATAGGCCTATAGTACATACTGTTTGGGACTATCATGGGAAACACAGACACTGAGTATATTATTAATTGCATGATGACTGTCAGTGTTACACTACTTTTATATGCATAGACAATGTGATGCTCGTCAGAATTGGGATGCACTCTCTGTTAAATTATAGGGAATGTAAGTACTATTAATAATTTTCATCTACTGGACATATAAATCATGTCTAGTAGCCTATTAAAAGTTATTGAATTTGCACACATTTCACTTCTGACGGTTGGTTTTGACTTTTGAAATATTCAATTCATTTAGTGGAAAAACATCAAATTAAACCAAAAATATTTCTAAATTGAAATTACATTTCAAACGAATCGAAAATATAATCAAAATAACAAAGTGGTCAAAAAATCACACCATTTCAAAAACATTTTGGTCTCTCCTCCTTCCATTGGCCCATTTTGGAGTGACTTAAAAATCACTCAATGACAACAGGTGGAAAAATACCATTACACATTAGATCATAAATACAATTATAATTTAATCAGAAATGTATTTATCAAAAATAAACCATGACCTATTGAGAGTTAACACAAATCTCATAAATGTTTGTTTCATTTATCATGGCTACAACTCGACCGTCATTGACGTCATTTCATCTTCCACTTTATTTTCAGAGTTTGAACATGAAATTTATCATCACCTGCTGGTGGAATCTCCAAACTGCAAATGCAGGAACTGAATTTAAACTTTGCTCTGAAGACTCTGTTTTCAAAGTATTAGCACAATGATCTTTTATACAAATATAAAATCTATTAACCTTCATTAGCCTCATGAAAATAGAGCCCCTTTTCTCTTATTCTTCTTTTTTCCTTCTTTACCGTTATGTTGTTGTCTGCTCAGCTTAGTAGAGATGTTTGTCATAATGTTTTGGTGTCTTGTTTGTTGTATATTTGAAATGTTTGCTATAAAAGAAGCAACAACAAAAAAAAAATCCATATATGCATTGTGTGTTCATATTTAAGACACATGTTATGGAGAAATAACACAACAGTCTTAGAGAAATGCAAATCATTTATTTAGTTAATTTTCTTAGTTTTATTAGCTATCATTTACACTGAACATGGAATACAATATTTACAGGATTGCACTCTCTATTGAGCTGAAGCAGTTGTGGGCAAAATAGTGATGTAAAACTGTCTAAAGATGTCAGACATGCACACTAACACATTAAATGTAACCAAATGTATCCATTACAGCGAGACATTTATTGACAAACAGCTGCAAATGTAATAGTTATTCTAAAAGTGATAGTGTTTCCCATTATTTACAGGAAGAGGATGGGTGGAAGTTTCAGTATTGGATTTGGGTTACTGTTGCTGACCTTGGTGCCCCCTTAAAAAAATAGATGCATGATGCCCCTGTATGCAACCTAATACAAATAAACACTATTAATACAATTTATGAGTTATCGAACAAAATATTATCTATTGTTTTCTCTAGGTATCCATTACACAAATGTATTAACTGCTATTTGATTCACAACAGAGAGTCACTTTGCGTCGAACCCATGCCATAGCTTGATGTGCACCTCTTCAAAAATGTAACCATGTGTCACTGTTGTTTTAGCACAGCTGATTGACAGGTGATGGGTGGCGCTTTACTGCTACTGGGACGCTTACAGGACAGGTTAATGTTTACACCTCAACTGTGTCGTGGACACATTCGTGTAAGAATGTTCGCAGACAGGGAACAGGAGGACATGGGAAACGTGGGGTTGAATTTCAAGTTTTAAGACTTTAATTTCAATACTCAGAATGGTTCTACAGCTTAACAGTTAGACACAGAACTTTTCAGTTTGTCCATCTGGAACTCTCTCTCCTGGTCTCTGGCGTGGTCACTTTTTATTGCTTACTGCAACTAGAAACAGGTGTTAGACATTATCATACTCAGGTGTGTGCACCCTTACCACTTTCTCTCTCTTCGGTCGGACGCTCAACCACGCCCTCGCTGCCACATATCCCCACCGCCCGACTCAGTCCGGGGTGATTTGAGACCCCCCCAACCCCCCACCCCATAACGTGTGGCTTTAACTTGCCTGTTGACACTGCTCCATCCGGGACCGCACTGGACCGGGTCTGGAGCTCCCTTTTTAGTGAGATCAGTCAACAGGCTGGTGACGTCTGAATAATTAGGCACAAATCTCCTATAATAGCCAGCCAGCCCCAGGAACTGTCTCACCCCATTTTGGTCTTGGGTCTTGGGTCTCGGGTAGGTCGCAATCAATGCAGTTTTGTCAATTTGGGGACGCACCTGCCCGTGGCCAGAGTGGAACCCTAGATACCATACCTCCATCCATCCAATCGTGCACTTCTTGGGATTTGCTGTGAGTCCTGCCCATCACAGCGACCTCAGAACCGCCCTCAGATGCTGCATATGCCACTGCCAACATTACCTTAAATGATGATGTCATCTAGATAGTCAGCGGTGTAAGCCAAATCTGGTCTGAAGATTCGGTCCATGAGGTGCTGAGACGTGCTGAGACAGAGGGGAAAGATGTCTGCAATTTCCTGTTGCAACTTGGCAAACTCTGCGACTTGATACGGTGAGAGGTGGTCTCCACAAGTGACCGGGAAGATATGATTGGGATTTGTATTCACGTCCGCCCACTCCGGAAGTACCATAGCCAAAATTACAAGGACCGAATCCCTCCATAATTTGAGGAGATTGAGGTGATCGGTTCACTTCGCCTCATAATCAAGATCCCCCACTGGTCGTGTGACCTTAAATGGTCCTTGCCTCATTCCAAGTAATTTGGAGCTCGATGTGGGAAGTAATACGAGCACTTTATCTCCCAGTGCAAATTCCCGCAGCGGAGTTCCCCTGTTATACAGTCGGCTTTGACGTTCCTGAGATTGGAGCAAATTCTCCTGTGTAAGTTGCTCCAAAGTGTGGAGTTTTGCTCTAAGATCAAGAACGCATTGAATTTCATTCTTAGTGTTTGAAGGCCCCTCCTCCCAAGCTTCACGTATGACATCAAGCACGCTGCACAGGTGCCACCCATACAGCAGATAGAATGGAGAAAACTCTGTGGAGGCTTTCAGGACCTCTCGTACTGCGAATAAAAAGGGATCGTGCCATTTATCCCAATTTCTAACATCTTCGTGCACAAACTTATGAACCATATTTTTTAGGGTTTTATTAAATCGCTCTACCAAGCCATCTGTTTATGGATGGTAAACACTGGTGCGAATCGACTTAATACCCAACAATTCGTATAGCTTGCGGAGTGTCCGTGACATAAATGTAGTGCCTTGATCAGTGAGGATTTCTTACGGAATCCCCCCCGGGAGATTATTTTGAAGAGTGCCTCCACAACACTGTGTGCTGAGATGCGCAGAGGCACCGCTTTCGGATATCGTGTTGCATAGTCCACTAGAACTAATACAAAGCCATGTCCGCATGCTGACGGCTCTAATGTCCCGACGAGGTCCATGCCAATTCTTTCGAAGGGAACCTCGGTCAGAGGAAGGTGGCGCAATGGCACACTTGGGTGGCCAATGGATTCACCAGCTGTCATTCACGGATGCCGCACACCACCTGCTAACATCCCCACAAATTTCCAGCCAATAAAAGCGGGCCATTAGTCGGTTCAGTGTTTTTCTCTCCCCTAAGTGACCCGCCATCAGATTATAGTGAGCCGCCTTGAATAACATTTCATAAATAGTGACGTTTTATGAATTTGAGTTTCAAGCAGAAATTTAAAGGTGAAGAGTATCAGTTCTTAACAGTGTGTCATGGAAGTGGGCGGTTGTTGCTGGGCTTGTTTGGCACGCATTATTAGCCGCAATTCTCTGATTTGATGGATCTTTCTCTGTTGGATCATGGTTAGTGTAGTTTTCACCGGGATTTCTGCTATTAAACAAAATTTTTAAACAATTAAGTTAAATGAATGCAGAATGATGGCTTCAACAGAGGCATATCATCAATGAACAACCTTGGAGCTCACAGTAGGTCACAGAAGTTCTCGTTAAAAATCAATGAATCTATGGAGAAAAGGATTTTTACTTCCGGAACCAGACTGTTGCGCTCTTTTAACAAAGCCTGATATGGTAAAGTTTGTCTGAATATTATTTAGGATATGTGACTGGAAACCCTCATCATTTACTCACCCTCATGCCAATTCAGATGTGTATGACTTTCTTTCTTCTGCTGAACACAAACAAAGATTTTTAGAAGAATATCTCAGCTCAGTAGGTCCATACAATGCAAGCGAATGGTGACCAGGCCTTTGAAGCTCCAAAAAGCAGATGAAGTCAGCATAAACATACTCCATTTTGTTTCTCTTTTTATTAAATATTGAAATGAAAATAAAAATAAAAACAATTAACCACAACACACAAACAAAAGAACAGATACTATCAGCCCTGCTTATAAATGCTACAGGTATTTAGAATACATCATAATACCATATACAAATTATTGAATGAAAAACACTTTACATTGTTAAAAGAATATGTCTTATTGCTCAGTAAGATAATCTTGAAATTATTTTGAAACCCTTAACCAGGCCTGCACTGTTCTGGGCCTGGCTTTGTTAAGCCGGGCTATAGAGCATTCCATATTAACTATGTATAGTATATTCAGTAACCACAGTCTTGTTGTACCTGCATTAGTACCCCAACAAAGTTTGATTATCATCACCTTATGATATTATCATCAAATAATCCTTTTGTCCATTGATCCAAGATTCAAAGAAGAGTCATCATTCATAAGACACAGGCAGGGATCCAGAATAATAGATCCAATCATTTCTTCTAGAGTACAACAAACTTGAGTCCATGATTCCATAATTATTTATCACTAAACATTCCCAAAGCATATGATATACTATGCCAACTGCAGCATTTGGGCATAAAGTACAGTTAAGATTGAATGTTGAACCCATTCTGTATCATCTGTATGGTGTGGCATAAGCTCTGAATGGTTTTAAAATGGATGAACTGGTGAATGTAATTTCGAGACGTTTCGATTACGTTTGACAAAACTGTATGCCAATCAGGACAAAGAACATCCTTTTTGTAACTCCTTTTCCCAAACAATCTCAATCAGCAGAAGTTTGCATTGTGCTTCTGAAAGGGAGGTGTACATTTTGGAAACCAGGTCTCTAGAACTTTTAACACGATCAAACCATGCCGACATTGGATGAGAAGTTAGTGATGTGTTCCATGGAACTCCATATGCTTTCATGGCTGATCTCAATTTCAATAAAGAAAAAATGAGGAACAAGGGAAGTCAAACATAATCTTGAGTTTAATCCATCTTCGTTGAATATGTCTCCTAACATATGACATCCCATGGAGACCCAGAGTGGAGATGTGAAAGTTTTATTCCATGTCAGTATAATAGTATTATTCCACAACTTAAATTTAAGTTTAGGTTTTCTGTGCTTTAAATCTATGTGTGGAAGATCTTGTAATATATTAGGTTGTGCTATTGAAGCCTCTATAGATCTCCAGGGTACCTTAGAGTCATCGTCCATCCAAACACTCAAAGCTCTCAGTTGAAATGCCCAGAAGCAACATATTAAGTTGGGGACAGACAACCCTCCCTTCAGTTTGGGGCGCTGCGAAACAGTTGATTTAATTCTGGCTCGTTTACCACTCCATATGAAATTAGAAAACATAGACTGGGTCTGTTCACGAAACTTAGGAGGTGGAGATGTTGGGATCATGAAAAACAAGAAGTTAAAGTGAGGAAGAATGTTCATCTTAACAGTAGAGACCCTTCCATACTCCTGTGGTTTGATCAATGTGATCTTCGGAAGTGATTCAGTTGGTTTTGGGAGAGAACAGACCAAAATGTAACCTCTGTGTCACTGTACATATTGACAGCAGTCTCCACCGCGATCATGATTTCAAGCTTGATCACACTTATAGCACCATATTGCGTTATGCGCAAGCGTCAAGCTCTAGGAAGTTTTATCGAGCTATATCATGATCGTGCGTAGAGACTGCAATGACAAGGATATCTTCAGAAGACATTGATTAAACCAATGGAGTTGTCTGGAATACTTTTATGCTGTTATACTTTAACTCCTTTTTGGAGCTTCAAAGGCCATTCACTTGTATTGTATGGACATAAAGAGATCTTTTTTTCAAAAATGTTTTGTTTGTGTTCAGCAGAAGAAAGAAAGTCAGACATATCTGTAATGGCATGAGGAGGAGTAAGTAATGAGAGAATTTTAATTTTTGGGTGATCTATCCTTTTAAAAAATAATAATCTACTATTTATTTCTGTTAATAATAGCAATTAGCAGAAAAATAAATAAATAAAAACATAAAATAAAATAATAACAATTCACTACATGCAACTTGACTAGGTGCTGCAGCCCTTTACTTGTTAGTGACTGTTTTCTATGAGAGTAATCTGTAACATTTAAGTGCTTTCAATACTGGGACAAAGCTCAAAGTGAGAATCTTTTTAGCAATAACTGGGAGTTGTTAAAGTATGAAATTGCTAAATTTCTCAGGAAATACAGTAGTGATTTAGCTAAAAAAAGAAGAACAGAGGAAAACGACACTATACGTAAAATTGCGTCTTTAACTTCTAAGCCTTTAGATGTACTTACTGAGTCAGAACAGTTGGAGCTTACTAATCAGCAGCATAGGTTGGACGAGATATATAAAAGAAAAGCGGAAGGTGCTTTTGTTAGATCTCACTGTAAGTGGCTCGAAGAGGGTGAGCAGAATTCTGCATATTTTTTAGACTAGAAAAGCAGCAATCAAAAAATAACACCATTCAACAATTAAGTATTGATGGAACAATTACTGACGATTCAAAGAAAATTGGCAAGTTTTGTGCTAGATTTTACAGTGATCTTTACACCTCTAGATATTGTCCCCAAGATGCCACGTTTCTTTAATTCTATTCCTAATATCAATCAGATTTCTGAAGCTAATTATGACTTTTGTGATGCCCCTATTTCTCTAAATGAAATTACTAATGCTATTAATCAACTAAAAATTAATAAATCACCCGGTACGGACGGCTTTACTGCCGAATTGTATAAGCATTTTTCTCTGAGCCTAGCCCCGTTTTTAAAAGAAGTTTTTGCTGAGAGTGTTTATAGAGGTTCCTTGCCACCTACATTAACCCATTTAATCCCAAATTTTTCCCAGACACAAACATATCCAAATCATGTGTCATTAGTATCCCTTTGAAACAATCAATCATCATTTTTACAAATTTTCATGGAAAAGTGTGTGAAAAAGTGTGTTTTATGATCGGTCACAATTGTGACCGGTGGGATACGGTGTTGTATCAACCATTGGACAGACTGAATATAGGTCTATTTGACCTGTGCAGTGTGTGTGTGTGTTTTTGTGTGTGTGTGTGTGTGTGTGTGTGTGTGTGTGTGTGTGTATATAAGAGTGTATAAAATCCTTATATCAAAGGCTAGTTATTATCACTTTTAAAAGTTCCAGCATTGCCGCAGTAGAAGGCCTCTTGGATCGCTTAAATACTCGATCTTTATTTTTGACCACTTGCAGTTTTGCCCTTGGTTCTTCTGGCTGACTTGGCTGAATCCTTTGGCACTCAGAGGCCCTTGCGTCTTCTGGCTGGCCCCTCTGGCGCTTAGAGGCCCTTTGGTCTTCTGGCTGGCCCCTCTGGTGCTGCTTAGAGGCCCTTGGGTCTTCTGGCTGGCCCCTCTGGTGCTTAGAGGCCCTTGGGTCTTCTGGCTGGCCCCTCTGGTGCTTAGAGGCCCTTTGGTCTTCTGGCTGGCCCCTCTGGTGCTGTTTAGAGGCCCTTGGGTCTTCTGGCTGGCCCCTCTGGCGCTCAGAGACCCTTGGGTCTTCTGGCTGGCCCCTCTGGTGCTGCTTAGAGGTCCTTGGGTCTTCTGGCTGGCCCCTCTGGTGCTTAGAGGTTCTTGGGTCTTCTGGCTGGCCCCTCTGGTGCTTAGAGGCCCTTGGGTCTTCTGGCTGGCCCCTCTGGTGCTTAGAGGCCCTTGGGTCTTCTGGCTGGCCCCTCTGGTGCTTAGAGGCCCTTGGGTCTTCTAGCTGGCCTTCATTGTTATGGCGGGAGGTGGGGGAGCTGGAACAGGGGAAGGGGGAAGGAGGTTGGGGAGGGAAGGGGGTGTGGTGAAGGGAGGCCATCATTCCAATCATGCTCTGTTTGCATAACTTCTGCATATGCATTCAACAGCCTTGCTGGCAAATGGCCTGTTTCCCCCTCATAGTCCATGTCAGACCCATCACTGTCACAATCACTGAGTACAGCATCTTTTTCATTTTGAGGGATAATTGCAATGCTGCATGCCTTGTCTGGGAACTCATCTTGATCCAACAAATCAAGAACCTGACTCAAAGTAAGTCTAAAAGAAAACACAGCAGAAAGTTTGGTAGTTAGCTAGTTAGTCTTCCTGGGGTCCGTGTGTGTGTGGCGTGCGTGCCTACCTGTAATTGCGTGTGTGTGCGCGTGCGTGTGTGGAAAGTTAGGTAGAAGTAGTTAGCTAGTCTGTCTGTCTGTGTGTGTGTGTGTGTGTGTGTGTGTGTGTGTGTGTGTGTGTGTGTGGAAAGTTGCAGTAGGTAGGAAGCTAGGTAGCAGCAGAATTAGCTAGCTAGCTAGTCTTCCTTGGGTCCGTGTGTGTGTGTGTGTGTGTGTGTGTGTGTGTGTGTGTGTGTGTGTGTGTGTGTGTGTGTGTGTGTGTGTGTGTGTGTGTGTAAAATTAGGTAGAAAGTTAGGTAGCAGCAGAAAGTAAGGTAGAACAGTTAGGCTATGTGTATTAGCATGTAGATACAATGGGTTATCCCACCGGTCACTATTGTTGCCGGTGACATGTTTGTGAGTTCTATGAGCACATTAAACAAAGTTGAGTAATTGCAAATGCATATATCAATACTAGACACCTTAAACATGATGTGTACCAAAAATCTATGTCCTATCTTTATGTTAACATACTTTACTAACCTTTTCTTTGGGAGCTTTCTTGCTGCCATCCTCTTCTCTTGGCACAAACAGGAAGTAAACAGCTCTGGTCATGTGACAATTTACAGTAAACATGCGACACTGCACATATTTCATTGAGACCCTTTATTATTTCAATATCTGCTGGAAATGCATTGATAGATCATTCAGTAACATTTTTATAGACTTAGAAATGAAAAAAAAAATTTACGGTCACTATTGTGACCGGTGGGATTAAATGGGTTAAGTCAGGGTCTAATTACACTCATTCCTAAGCCTAAGAAAGGTTCTCTCCTGTTAGATAATTGGCGCCCCATTTCCTTATTAAATAGTGACTATAAGATTTTTGCTCTGATACTTGCTAAGAGACTGAAATCCGTACTAGACTCTATAATTGATGAGAGCCAATCTGGGTTCATGCATAATAGACATATCTCAAATAATGTGAGATTGGTTTTAGATTTATTAGACTACTCTGAGCTAGTTCATGAAGACAGTTTTATTTTTTTCTTAGACTTTTACAAAGCCTTTGATTCTTTAGAACACGATTTTATATTGGAAACCTTAAAAAAGTTTGGTTTTGGTCAGTTCTTCTGCAGATCCGTCCAAACTTTGTACACTAATGGAAACGGTTCTATTAAATTAAGCAATGGTACATCCCCAAGGTTTGATTTAAAAGCGTGAGTACGGCAAGGGTGTCCTCTTTCTGTTTACCTGTTCCTTCTCGCTGCCCAACTTCTTAATTTACACATTAAAAACAGTCCTATTAAAGGTATTAGTGTGGCAAATAATCATATTTTAATCAGTCAGTTGGTGGACGATACAGCCCTGTTTTTGGCAGATGCTTCACAGGTTTCAGTTGCGATTAATCTTATTCGCTCTTTTTCCAAAGCTTCTGGTCTCACCCTCAATCTTAGCAAATGTGAACTGTTACCAGTGAATAACTGCTCTGCTTCTGTAGTGTGTAATATTCCTGTAAGAGATTCAGTCACATATCTTGGTGTTCATATCACCAAAGATAGAAAAGCCAGAGGTAAGTTAAACTTTTCTCCCCTCATTGAAAAAAATGCAAAAGGTTTTCAACCAATGGTTACAAAGAGATCTTTCTTTGAAAGGCAGAGTTCTAATCACCAAGGCGGAAGGTATTTCTCGTTTAACCTATGCTGATCTGTCATTACATGTAGATAACTCCTTTTGTAAATCTGTCGATAAGATGCTATTTAATTTTCTATGGAAAAATAAAACTCACTATATTCGTAAGTCTGTAGTTCTGAATTCTTACAACAAAGGGGGCTTAAATTTCGTAGACTTTAGCTCACTCAACAACACATTGAAGATAAATTGGATCAAGCAATATCTCAAACACCCTACTTCCATCTGGAATTTTATTTCTCATTATGTCTTTTCACAGTTAGGTGGCCTAAAATTTATTCTGCTCTGTAACTATAAAATACAAAAAATCCCAGTTAAACTCTCCAATTTCCACCAACAGGCTCTTTTGGCATGGGCTTTACTTTACAAGCATAACTTCTGTCCACAGAGGTGTTATATATGGAACAATTTTAATATTGTTTGTAAGAACAAGTCACTTTTTTATGATAATTGGTTCAACAATGGTATTTTATTAGTCAGCCAACTCTTTAATAAGAATGGACTACTATTCAGTTATTCAGAATTTCTTGCCAAATATAAGATCCCAGTAAGCCCAAGAGAATTCTCTATAGTTTTTGATGCTGTGCCCTCAGGTCTTCGTATGTTATTCAGGTCTTGTGATATCTCTCCGCCATTGTCAATGTCACCTCCTGATCCAACTCAGCTTCCGTTAGGTAAAGTCTGTTTCTCTACCAATAAAGCATCGAACTCTAAAATTAGATCCTTGTTTCAGACGGACCTAGTCTCTATTTCTCCTGCATCCTTCTATTGGAATAAGTTTGACCTTAACATTGATTGGGAAAAAGTCTGGTCCCTACCTCAGAAGTTCCTTTTAACTAACAAAATTAAAGAAGTCCCATTCAAGTTACTACACAGGTTTTACCCCACAAATGTTTGCTTAAATAAGTTTAGGAATGACATTGATGTAAAATGCTCCTTTTGTGGCTTGCATCCTGAAACTATTTCACATTTATTTTGGTCTTGTGAATTCACATATAAGCTCTGGAAAGACATTAATTAATTTTTAGTTGACAATATTCTTCCTGAGTTCTCCCTGTTCTACAAAAATGTAATTTTTGGTTGTTTTAGTGACCGTGGGAAGGACAATGGTGCACTCTTTCTAGTAAACCTAATTTTATTTGTTGCCATATTCCATATCCATAAATGTAAATTCGGTAATAAAAAAACACTTTTTTCAGTGCTAAAAACTGAAATGGAACAGTATATTTCTACTATCTCTTCCATGCAAAACAATAAAGCTGTTAAGACTGTGGTTAATTTTACTATATTCAATGTGTTTATTTGATTAATTCTTTTGTGTTTTAGTGTGTTTTTTTTTTCTTCTTTTTTATATTTTATTTTTTTATTTATTTATTTTTATGTTTTGTATGTATCTTTTTTTTAAAAAACTTTTGCTACTTTGATTGTATTGTTGATTACTTTCAATAAAGTAAAAAAATAAAAAATAAATAAAAAAAAATTAAGTGCTTTCAAGTCTCAGGATGTGTTTTTTTTTTTTGTACAATAGAAATAATTTTTATTTAATTTTTTACATCTATTAAGTCCAAGTATTTCACCTGTAATACATATATAAATCAGACACATTAATATTTATAAAATATATTTTATAAATATGTTATATATATATATATATATATATATATATATATATATATATATATATATATATATATATATTAAGATTGAGATTGCGATTAAGTAAAAATATTTATCCAGTAATCGCAAACGACTGTGATTTGTCCATTCTGACCAGCGCTTAGAAATGTAACTGGTACCTCATGACAATGCCGTCTAAGCGCTGATTCAGCAGCGGTCTGGACGATCGTTTACACCTGTAAATTACAACTGAATAGTGATACTGACAAACTTGAATTTTCACTGAATTGAAAATACACCGTGAAGAGCTATTCTATAATAATTTTTTTTGGACACACATCGTAACCGACCAATCAGAGACGGCATGGCCACGCCCATTTCCGGGTCCACCCACTGCTCGTCCAGCAGGAATGCTGACGTCAGTGTCAGCTGTGTTCACGCAACATAGTCATTCGGTGTAGTGTGCGCTCATGCCGGTAGGACATGCGGCCCCTCACAATAATATAGAATATAAAGATAATAAACAGTCCTCTTCTGCTTTGAATACTGTATATAAAGTGAGTATAGCTCTAGGTGGACACTTTAACGGGCTTGACTCCTGCGGTGGATTTCCACGCCCAGCTGTGCTCCCCTTGAGTCGGATGAAATCGTCCAGGCAGCCGTTCAGATAAGGTGTGGATTTATTTTTGATTAAATGTGCATTCTCTGTTGCTCTTTTTGTTTTATGTAAATAATGATTGTAGTTTGTTCATAGTGCTTTATGTATCATTGGGTCGTTCAGTCATTGTTTACATTGCTGGCTCATTATAGTCGCAGTGGAAGATGCTGTCACACATTCACATTAAAAACATTCTGCAATATACATAATCCCTATAAAGAAGCTTCTATTTTCGAAAACTCTTTTACATTGTAACTTGCTATAATAGAAGATAATAGAATAATCTCCATATTTACACAAGTCTGTTATAAAAATATGCATGTCATTGCTCTGTAATACAGCAGTAATCTTCCAGTTAAAAAAAAAGGAATAATATTAATAATACAAAAAAACATGTATGTTGTAAGATATAATACCTTTGACACAAAATAAGTTAAAAAGTTACATTTATAAAATATTTAGTTATTTAACAAACATTACAAATATCAGAATTTTTAAAGGGATGTTGTGAGTAGTCAGATGTTTAATGCCATTTATAGGTTGTCAATCAAATTTGTTTTTGATGATTTAAGTAGTATTAACATAATGTAACAATGTTACAAGGGTGTAGCAGCCACGGGGGACGTGTGGGACACGTCCCCTGCACTGTTTAAAAAGGTGATTTTTGTACCCTGCACTTTTCTGATCTAAACCCGTACCAACTTTTTATAAGTCGCTTTGGATAAAAGCATTTGCCAAATGAATAAATGTAAATGTAAGTCCAAATGGTGGATTTGTATACAGTTTTCATTGCATATTGTTACTTTGGGCTGATTGAGCGACCATCCAGACAATCACAGGTGTGTTTCATGAGCTGAAACAACCTTTACGCAATAGTCCGTCAGACAGACGGTCTAATCAATGCGGCTCGGTTCATTTCTACAAAGTTACTTTCAAAAATGCTCATTTATCCACAGGAGGACAATCCCTCTTTTAAGCACACATTGTAAGTAGAGTTTAATATTAATTGGAGTGAGTCTTCATTATGTTGTGATTTTTACATTATGTTTGTGAGGTAATAGTTTGACCGGTTGTTTTTGCCAATTTAAGCAGATTACAAGATCTGTGTTAAATATGTAAAGATATTTTTAATATCAGCTCCAGTTTTTTACCTCTGTGTTGGTGTGCAGTCGACAAAACCTAGGACAAAAGAGACCCACTTTTTTATACATGAAAACATACGGATGTTATTGAAACTCATTATAATTATTATAAGACTATTATTGTGTCTTTTGATAAAAGTCATGCTCAGCATCTCACAAACTGTAGGGAAATTATAGATTTGCTTTGTTCTTATAATGCTTAAAACCTTTACTGAAGTCTCTTTGTAGCTCTGTAGACATACACATTTTAAGGATTAAAAGTTTCTTTTGATCCTTGATTCAGTGACTAACTCATTTAGGATTTTCACATTTTGTCATGTTGCAGCCTTATGCTAAAATGCTTTAAATGATTGAGTCTACATTCCACACCCCATAATGACAAAGCAAAAACCAGATTTTTTTATAACTCCGCAAATGCAGTAAAAAGAAAAAACTGAAATATCACACTGACATAAGTATTCAGACCCTTTACTCAGGACGATGACCGTACACTGCATGCTCAAACTGATTTTTCACCAAACACGCTGGTCAATATTTCTTCATTCCTCTAATGCAACGAAAAAAATCCTTTCTTGTGTGTGTGATAACAGTTCAAGCTGATGATATGAACACTTTTGTGGTGTTTTGAAGGTCAGACACAGGTAATGATGTGTTTTGTGGAATGTGACGATCCCCATAGACATTTAGCAACACAGCGACTGATACCGATAAGGCAAATAATCATCTGTCATAATCAATGTAATGATCCGTGTCCATAATCATCTCTTGCATAATGCAGCTTGCTTATAGATATCATTTAGTCGAGCCTGTATGATAGAAATAATGAGTGTGCTGAACTCTCTGGGGTGCCTTTAATGACAGGAAATGGATTAGATGTCTTTTTGTGTCTAATACGATTACTTGTTAGTTAAGCTTTACTGATGCTAGTTAGTGAGGCATTGCAGCAGTTGGTGTGCATCTGGTTCAGAACATACCTGATAAAACACTCCATATCATTTGTACATTTTTCATTTGAGGGCCTTCCTGTGTTTTCCTCATACATTGAATGTCCCGTGAGTTAAACACTAAGAGCCCGTCCCCCGTATGTCGTCACTCTCCTCTCTGCTGCTCTAGGCTTTCTCGGATATCTCATCTCCATCGATAATTCATGTATTGACCTCTCTGGCTGGGTTTGTGTTGTTGGGTGTGGTTTGTGCAGTAGTCTGGGCAGGCCAAAAGATGTCTGGGCATGGTAGGAAACCAAGCAATGCTTGTGCTTTATAGACATGAGGTTTAAATACTTCTGCAGCTTGAGCAACTTATGAGCTTTATTCCAGCACTTCGTGAACTGTCTTCCTAGACATCATAATAGCAATGGGCATTTAGAGTAATTTTGTAGTTGAGTACGTAAAAAAGTTTGCATTCATTTTAGAATTTAAGTTAGTAAATAAAACATATGACACACACATGAAATGTATAGCTTATTGGGGTTTTCACTAGTGTCATCCATTGAGGGGTTTATAATAATTGTACTTTTATCAACCTTTTAACCAGTTTTTCTAATGAAAATTGAGCACTACGCGTGAACAACAACATCGAGATTAGAAAATGAAAAAAAATCAACAACATTTGCATACAAAAGACAGAAACATACATCCCAAGTCTTCTGTAGAGAAACTATCACTTTAAATAATGACATCATTTTCCATTTTGGGTCAACTATTCCTTGAACAACTGCCTAGTTTCCATCCACTTTTGGTTCTATTTTGTTATCGACAAAGTGAAAATGCATAATAATTATATAATAATTATAATAATTTTTTTTTGTTGAGAAATTTGCCGTCTTCTGCCTGTTTCCATTCAAATGACCTTTTGTCAATACAAATGGTGTATGTGATGACATCATGCCTAAAAAATCACTTTGTCGAATAAGTTTTGATTTATCGCAAAAGAAATCTGCCCCATACAGAATTGTGTGTTTATCGCTAATTCACCTCCCAGGTGTCACAACATTTATTCCTCCAAAGTTTTGATAAAATGGGGATAGTATTGAGACAAATCATTGAAATAAATAAGTCATTTTAATTTTACAAATAAATGCAATCAGAAGAGGAACAGTTGCCATTCTGATAGGACTGTAATATTGGTCCTGATGTTGTGCCTATTGCAGGTTGCCACCGGTTCTGACCCGAAATGAAGCGTCATGGCCCTGTTCAAGCTGGCAACCTGCATCAAGTATTGGGGGAAACTTTCAGTCTTAGTATAAGAACATCCATCGATGTATATATGATGTGTGCACAGATATTAAAGAAACATTGATGTGGTGTATCAGGGATTACATATGATACATTCCTGATATTCAATATTTGAACGATCATCTAATCTAAAGCCTCGCCATCACAACTGCATTATGTCCCGCATATTTCTCCAGCAACTTTTAACCACCAACTGAACTTGATTGTCATCTAAAATTAATTTAATGTCAAAATGCAATTTATATTTCCTGAAGCTGGTTTTCTGAAAGTGAACTCACTGCTGACTACAAGACAGGGTAAGACTCATTTAAGTTTGTGTAAAGAAAAGGCATGTATAAGTTTAAATATAAATATTATTTTCATTTGGTCATGAATTATTTAATACTTTATTCATTTGGTATTTCTAAAGTATAAACAATAATTTAATATAATTGGGCTGTTTGTGTTCCAATAAAGCACACTGATGTTTTTCTCCTAGTATTTTGTATTTATTTTTAATTTAAAACATCTTTGTGTACAGAAATTAAATATTTTTTGTGTTGTGGATTCATTCCATGACTGTCATCTATTATTTCAAATGGTCTAGAAAAGCAACATTAATAAATTAACTGATGTCTACCATTATTATATTAATCACAAACAGTGGCCATTCATTTGTTCTTCATGATACAAGATATTTGTGTTGGCACTCCTGGAAGTGTCATGTTTGCTGCATCAGATCTATATGCTGTTAAAGGAATAATTCACCCAAAAATGAAAATTTGCTGATAATTTACTCACCCTCAGGCCATCCAAGATGTATCTGTGTTTCTTTCTTCATTTTTAGGATTTAATTTCAGGCCTCCTCCTTCAAACAATGCAAGTTAATGTACTCCATTTTTTGACGGTCCAAAATGCATCAAAATAATCCACACATAAATAAATTCTTCTGAACCCAAACGATTGATTATTTTTAGAAACAAAATAATACTTATATACTTTTTAACAACAAATGTTCACTTCTGTACATCTCTGTGACGCGCACTCATGAGAGGGATGATGTAAGCTTGTTGCTAAGGTCCTGCGTCAGGTGGAGGAGGAGGCAGGAAGCGCATCGTTGTTTACAAGGGAAGTATTGCTGTAGATTTGTATTTGTATAAGTGTATAGTTCAAAATGGTCATTTTGGTGTGTATCCTGGATACACTTACAGAAACCCCAAAGAGAATGCACACCAGGAAAAATACGATAAGAAAGCATAACAGCTAGCGTTTTTAGCAACACGCATGTCTAGATATAGAACACAGGCTAAATATCAAAAATTACTCAAAAGCTTATCGTTGATATCATGGAGTTTTTTTATCATGATAAATATTGATATCGTTTTATTGCCCAGCCCTAGTTGGCCATAATTAAGGGAGCATTGTGTGAAGTGAGCACCATCACTATTTGAAAAAAAGTAATTTTTCATCAAATCTAGACAGGCCCCATTTCCAGCAGCATCACTCCAACATCTTATCCTTGAGTAATCATGTTAAATTGATCATTTGGTTCTAGAAAATCACTTGCCATTATATCAAACACAGGAGAAATATATTTGGTTCATTAAATTAAGCTTAACATTCTTAATCAGTCTTTGTGTTTGTTTTTGAGTTGTCACAGTATGCAATAGTCTGGCATGTCTTAAGGTCAATATTAGGTCAAAAATGGCAAAGAGAAACATCTTTCTCTAGAAACTCGACTGTCAATCATGCTATAAAATGCTTGAAATTGCCAAAAAACTGAAGATTTCATAAAAAGGTGTACACTACAGTCTTCAAAGACAAAGAACAACTGTCTCTAACAAGGACAGAAAGAGATGTGGAAGACCAGATGTACAACTAAACAAGAGGAGAAGTACATCAGAGTCTCTAGTTTGAGAAATAGACACCTCACATGTTCTCAGCTGACAGCTTCATTGAATTCTACACCCTTATAAGAGTAAATTCTCTCTTGACCTTCACACGAGGTGTACTATTATTTAAAATGTACTCAGAGTTGCTACCTATGCAGAGCATTTCAAATCAGTTCCATTTCCAATTAGGATGCTGCTTTAGAAGGTGTAGCTGCATACCCATTTTACTATTCTCTTCAAAGAGACGTTGTTGTTGTTGTTGTTGTACCCATCCAGAGTGCACAAGATTATGCAGAGATGCAAAAATCTCCATGTCCATCTCTCTTGTATATCTGTCAGCCTTGACAGGCTCTTTTCTGTTGGCTTTGAGGGCCGTTTTTCATCTTTTTTCCTGTTGGTAGGTGCGTGGGTTCTTGTGTATTATTTGCATGATGGGTTGGAATTGCAGCTTGTTTGTTTAGTTCAACAGGCAGCTGCGTTGCTGTCTACGAACCACGTTTTATTCTGCTTTGTTGTCCCATTACCTGCACTTTCAGATATTCAAAGTATTCTAATTCAGTCGTAACAGGTGCTCTGAAATAGAACAAGTCCACCCACAACAGGAGCACCATTGAACACAGGGCACACAAGGTGTGTCTAGCACCTGCAGGTGGCTTATGGTGCTTTTTACATACTGCATGTATTTTTCTTATTTTGCCAGCATTTGATGAGCTATCAGCTTTTGAGATTCACTTTGGACCAAAACATATGATGAGGCAAGAGTAGCGGTTTGTTTGTTTGTTGGTGTTGTGATGTGAATATAGCAGCTAACTTCATGTGCTTTAGTAGAGGACATCAGCATAGAGCTTCTGGGGTGAGACAATGTTGGTAGAAAATAAGGAGGATTTCTTGGGAATTTAATCAAAATCTCAATGGCCCATTTTTTTTTTCCCATCTGATTAGGAAAAATTATTTTTTCCCATCTGATTAGGAAAAATTATCTGATTAAAAATAATTTACTCACACTCATGTTGTTCCAAACCCATATGACTTTCTTCTCCCTTTGTTTTTTTTTAATGTACAATATAAGCTTGTACAATTTTAGTGAATTTTTACACATGATGATTTTAAACTGTATATTTGGTATATATCGGTATATTTGGACATGCTGACAATATTTAAGTCAGTGATCCCACTGGGAGCCTACTACAATATTCAGAAACTGAAAATAACATTTATACACTTTTATACACAAATAACACTTTTCTAAAACAAAACTGAATACTCTTACTAATAATCTTACCTGTAGTGAGTCAGGATAACCACTGGGAACCTACTACAAACTTTTGAATGTGAAAATCTGATTTAAGTGAATTTAAGTGATTTATTTGGTGAATGCTGTATACGTATACTGTACATACAATTAAACATATTGGAGAAATAAGACCTGTAGTTAGTTATATAGCACACTGGAATCAACATTTGGAATGTGTAAATAACATATTGGAGAAATGTTGTGATTTGTTTTTCCTAAAATAATAGAAATCTATACATATTATTGCACATGTTGGGAAAATATAGCGTGTAGCAAGTCAGTCTATCCACTGAAAGTCAAATATAACCTTGAGAATCTTAAATTGTATTTTTACAGTTTTTAATATATATAACTTACATATAATAGGCACAAGTCAGTTGATTGTATGCTTGGACACTGCCGATGATGTAGCGCAGTTGGTGGGATTTTCAGACGGTCCCTTACGTATGCCAGGCATTGAAAGCACATCCGAGCGTATGCTGGCTTTATTCTACAACAAATGTTGACAGTTTTAAGTCAAATGATTTATGCCCGTATAGTATTGTTATATACTCTTTAACTTAATTCTGGTAATGATATTTTTGTAAAGATTGTCGTATAAAGAGAATGTGACACGATGAGAAATGCCACTCCACAAGCAAATATAAAGTCACAATTACGTGATATAAACTCGCAACTGTGTGATAAAAAACTCACAATTGCAACTTTATATCTTGCAACTGAGAGTTACATAGTCAAAATTGAGAGAAATAAAGTCGCAATTGCAAGTTTTTAATCACGCAATTTTGACTTTATCACTGGCAATTTTTTTTATCACGCAATTGCGAGTTTGTATCATGTAATTGCAACTTTTTATCTTAAAGTTGTGAGATAAAAAGTCAGAATTAGGTCTTTTTATTATTTTCTTACATGTTGGGACCTGTCTTCCATACAAATCTCATTCACACCTCTGCATATTCAAACTTGGCTTGTCAAATTGAGTTTCGAGACACACAAGAACCAATGTCGTTCAGTGAATAATAACTTAAATTTCAGTCTGTTGAAATCACGAAAAAGCTATTGTACTGCTTTATATGACATGGAATACTGCGCACTTATCGTATAGAAAACTTTTATGATACTTCAAGGTCCTATCATTTAATTTTGGTCATAGCTGGAGCTTGACAGCCACCATTCACTTTCATTGTATGGAAAAGAGCTGTGTGGACATTCTACTAAAAATCTCCTTTTTTGCTCCACTTACGGATCTTTAACGAAATGAGGGTGAGTAGGCCTAATTAATAACAGAATTATAATTTTTGGGAGAACTATTTAAAAAAAAATAAAAACATTTTTTTTATATCTGTTACAACAGGCAAAATGTCATGTAACGTCTTGAGTGATATGTATACTTTTCTAAATTAGTGAAGTTTAAAAGGTTACCTTGGAGATCTCTCACTCACACACACACACACACACACACACACATACACACACACACTTAAATATACACCAGACACCTGGATGATGGGAAATTCATAATGGTGAAGAAAGGAATGCAGATAGCTGCTGCATGTCTAAACAACATCATCTCTGCTGCATCCATGAGGTTTTTGGAAGTTGACATAAAATAAATAGGAATGTCCTGTGATGTGACATGCTTTACTCCAGGTTAAACTATTTTCTCCTTAGGTATGCCTCTTGATTTACCATAAACAAATGCATCTAATGTCAGCACTGATTCAAGTCATGATTCACTGATTTACTTGAGCCCTGTGCAGCCTTAAAGGGACTTTACCTTCTCTTTTGAAGCTAAATATTTCATTAATTGCTGCTGTTTATTGTTATATTTTTGATTCAGTTTACCTCTTCCCAATCCTGTAAAATTAGCCTAAAACACCTAATCAAGGCATACCCAAAGTAAATTTAAAGCTGTTCTTGAACCGTTTGGAGTACATGCATGGTTTTGGTCACATTTGAAAGGGGACACTCTGAAGTTTTTTCCCCAGCAGTCAGAATTACTGTAAATGCTACTGATTTTGAGTAATAGAAGTTTGAACACAATCAAATAGAAGTTTGTTTTTCCGCCTGAAATTGTTTGCATACAGATGCCTGCAGATGACTATAACTTGTAGCTATTAGCTTGAGAACACAATGGGATCACAGCATGAAGCCTTACCTAGTCCAAGTTCAAATGTTATAACAATACCATAAAAAATGAATATTTTACACATGTTTTTCTAAGGGTACACCCAGGCGTTTTACAAAAGTGCCTTTTGGATACTCCAAAAGGACCCTTTGGTAACCTAGGACAAAAAGGCTACTACTTTTGAATGCTTCAACGTACAGTCATAATTTTGGGCTCTAATTAAAGATGACACTTAGAGCTATCATATTCCATATCCAGATCCACTATTAGTTTTGCTGACACAGAGTAACTGATGCATAAACACATTAGAGTGCCTTTTCCCTTCTTGAAACTAAATGTTGTGCATATAAAAGAGTCAAAACTAGTGCTATGGTGGACAATTTGTTTATATAAAAAATACACAACAAACTATTTATATGAATTTTTACACAAAGTATTTACAAACCATTATAAAATTGTACATGTTTCTAGCAACATGCCAGTCATTGTAGCAGTCACATTTGGGTACAAAGCACAAAGGCACATCACAGGAAGAGTACTTCACTGGTGTCTTTGCATGACACTGCCTGCACTTCAGACGACCAGCGGTGCAAGATTTGGTGATGTGCAACGGCCTGTGATGTGCTCTTCATGGAGCAGGAGATACTGGTCTGGCTGTGGAGTGAGACCCCAACTCTGCCAGCTCCTCAGCAAGGGTCTCTCTGAAAGCCCTCCACTCTTGATGAGGTGCTGTCCTGCTGCTCCACTTTATGTGGCCCGCATCCGGCTCCCAATCGCTATCTGATTCAGTGAGAATAAATAAATGTAATTTACAAAGCTAGACACAACTTTTCCATCTTTTCTGTATTCTATATATATATATATTTTTTTCTTTTCGACTGTGTAAATATATATTATTGTATGTATATTTACTGTAAATACTGTATACTTTGCCAATGTACTATGGAACAAATAGATGGGCCTACCCCTCCCCCACCTCCCCGCATTGTAACAAATAGACTCTCAAACACAACATATATTCTTATTTTCAACTTATATTTATTGATTTATTTATATATGTATTTCGCGTCCATTTATAAATACATATTTACAGTAAATATACAAAACATCTATATAGCATGTCAATAGATCTGAAACAAACAATGAACTAAAACCTCACACACGCACAAACAAATACAAAAAACACGCACAAACGGTTGAAACACTCACTGAGGAAACACACGACAAAGGGTAATTACAAAATGTGTTAATTATTCAAACTAAAGCTTATTTATGCGGAATATACAGTCATATATGTTATAAAATACAAGAAAACACTTACTTGTCCAGAGCAATGTCTCATCTCTCCATAAACAGTTCCTCTGCCTCCGAATCATCCGTATTGTTTTCAGAAATTTCATCTCCAAACTCTTAATTTAACCTTCTTATATCACATCCTGGGGTGAAAATCCTGTTTTTCGCATCCGTTTCGCCATATTTAAAACGGCAAATGTGTAAACAGTTCCAAAACAACACTCTTCACCTTTTACGCACAGACGCACAAAACACTCGGTAATGGCAAGGCAACTTTGCGCACACACATTACAGAACCGTGCTCTAATCGTCCCACTAAAGCCGCATATCACTGTTTTCAGAATTTCATTGGCTATACGATGCGTCAGTCATTTCCACTCTTCAATGTAATTGGTTTGATCAGGGAACAAAGGAAAGTGGGGAGTCCCTTACATTCGACACAGACAGTGGTTGGCTATTGAAGGCTTTGGACAGGACATGGAAGCTCCTATTGGGTCAAATGAGGTGTCAATCGAAAGGTCAGAGTGCAGCATCCATTTTGATACCGGATATAGGAAATGTTTACATCTGAACTGAAGTTATTACCGATAATATGTGAAAGATTAGGTACAGCTGCCAGGTGCTTTGAAATGATGCAACAAGTGTCTGTGGATATTTATTGATGTAATAATGTGATTTGGACTAAACATTTTACTTGATTTGATCGTTTGGACATTTGACAATGAAACAACACCGTTTTTGTCGGGAAGTTATGGATCAGTGGACTACTATGAGGCTTCATAGGTGAGTTGCCTAAATTTAGTTATTGGTTGTTTATATGTTGGTGGTCTGACAAAGATATAGATTGTACCTGCTGTTGTGATTGTATCTTAAAATCGTTTATATCAATAGAACATCAAGAAATGTAGCTTTCCAAAGATATGTGGCATGTGTACCAATGTACACACAGCAGTTTTGTTTATCGCATACTTTATTTTGTACGTTTAAGGGCCCGACAGCGGGCTGTCTCAGTCCATAAAGTTAAATACAATGTATATAAAAGGTATCTTCTAGTTTATTAATTTATGTAAAATATACAATTGTTCAATTAAATGTTGTCAATGTTAAACTGTTTACGAAAATCAGTCATTGTTTTACTATACTAATATTGACTGTAGTAACTATTGCTAATTATGTGGTTACTATGATTTTACTACAAATACCATGTTTAAACTTTGGTTACTGTAGTAACCACCTTCATTAATGGATTAAATTAATCATGGCTGACTGTATATTGTGAAATTTTATTGTGAATTTTGTGAATTTGATCTGTAATTGAAAACTAGTGCGTTTGAATGGTGCTGCATCCAGGCCACTAGGTGTCAGTGTAAGTCTTAGACAACATGAACAAAAACTTGCTGAGTGCACTTTTAAACAGCTTCAATGTAGTTATCTACTTTTTATTAGTAACTTGTAGTGTCACTAACTACTTAGTTAATAGCAGCTTGACTGTAGTTTCACTATGTTGAAACTGTAGCTTCCCAAAACTGAATCAAAGTTAGTGAATCGCTAAAACCAGCATTATTATCAGATTATTAATTTTCAAATGTTTTAGGAGATAATGTGAACAGTCTCTCTTGCATTGGGGTGATCTTATGATGTGCAATATAAATATGTGTAATATCATGATGTATAATCTTGTGACTGAGTGGATGAAAACTTCCTTTTTCATACAGAGGTTGAAGGACATCATCATCTGTAATGTGGTTGTGAGAGGAGAGGTTGTTGACTGAAGACTTCAACATCTGCCACATTGATTGCCAGATAGCTGTATGCAGAGTTGTGTGGTGAGAGGAGAGGTGTTTGTTACGCCTGCAAATGAAGGTGACTTTAGATCTCAGCAGTGATTTTGGAGCTTGTCACATCGGTTTATCATGCCTACCTGCAGGATGTACCTCCTCTAATGGTCTGTCAGTGTTTCATCTGGTCTGACTCTTAGGCCAGAAACTTTCCCTGCATAAGTACACAAATGAAGATGCAAATGTTTGGCAAGTGTGCTGCCCGTTGTACATAATTAACCTGCATTCTTACATTACTATGGAATGATATTCCGGACATTATTCAAAAGGAATTGCAAATTGTATTTGCAATTACGTTTTCAATTTGTGGACGCATAAAATGTGACATAATCCAAACGCAATTGCAAATCGCGCATTACGGTTTGCATTTTCGTTTAAGCGAACGCACAGTGACTGCCAAATTTCAAATGGAAAAGCAAAGTCCGTTTGCAACTGTGTTTCCCATATCTTACGAGTTTTGGCCCTGTCATATTTAAATAGCAATTTCAATTACCACGTCTGCTTTTTCACTTTCTCAGCGTCGCGTATGTAGCCAGCCAAAACTCAAATGGAATACTATTTTATTTTTTTATTGCAATATTAACAAACAGAACAAGACGATACATACAAGAAATATAAACAATCTTTCAAAACAAAAGAGAAATTATGTACTCCAAATAGAAGATTGATTGTGAAGGAAACGTTTAAGCCAGTTAATTTTTAAGGTATTGTTAAGAGAATCAAAATCAATGAAATTTAAGCCACCTTTATTATAAAAATTCAAAATAACTGATTTTCTAATACTCAAATTGAATACTAATTCCCTTAGTATTTCCATTTCAGATGCCTTACACAGAAACCTGTCAATCAGGGTCAAGGGTGGGATTATGCTATGGGGCGTGTTTGTCTTGGGAAGTGACGTCACTCACAGTCGACGGTCAAGAGGTGATGCCCTGAACAGATGCCGGTTTATCAAATCAAATCACTTTATTGTCACACTACCATGTACACAAGTGCAACAGTAGGTGAAATTCTTGTGTGCAGTTCCGAGCAACATAGCAGTCATGACAGTGAAGAGACATATACCAATTACAGTAAACAACATACTTACACAAAACAGTTTACAAGTCAAATGTACACATACTTACACAACACAATAATTATATACAATGTACAGTAAACAATACACACAATATACAATACAATAAGTGGGAGTATATGAAATATATATATATCTATGAAGTAGTATATTGAGGAGAATATGTTGACAGTCCAGTGTGAGATTATAGATGAATAAAGTGCAGTGCTAATTATTGATCGTGATAGACTGTGAGTGATGTCACTTCCCAAGACAAACACGCCCCATAGCATAATCCCACCCTTGACCCTGATTGACAGGTTTCTGTGTAAGGCATCTGAAATGGAAATACTAAGGGAATTAGTATTCAATTTGAGTATTAGAAAATCAGTTATTTTGAATTTTTATAATAAAGGTGGCTTAAATTTCATTGATTTTGATTCTCTTAACAATACCTTAAAAATTAACTGGCTTAAACGTTTCCTTCACAATCAATCTTCTATTTGGAGTACATAATTTCTCTTTTGTTTTGAAAGATTGTTTATATTTCTTGTATGTATCGTCTTGTTCTGTTTGTTAATATTGCAATAAAAAAATAAAATAGTATTCCATTTGAGTTTTGGCTGGCTACATACGCGACGCTGAGAAAGTGAAAAAGCAGACGTGGTAATTGAAATTGCTATTTAAATATGACAGGGCCAAAACTTGTAAGATATGGGAAACACAGTTGCAAACGGACTTTGCTTTTCCATTTGAAATCTGGCAGTCACTGTGCATTCGCTTAAACGAAAATGCAAACCGTAATGCGCGATTTGCAATTGCGTTTGGATTATGTCACATTTTATGCGTCCACAAATTGAAAACGCAATTGCAAATACAATTTGCAATTCCTTTTGAATAATGTCCGGAATATCATTCCATACATTACTGCGGAAGTAAAAAAGCTCAGTACTCAAGGCGTAATAGAGTTAGAGGGATTTCCCACTTGGTTCATATGCTTGATTCAAATCGGAGTTTGGTTCCCCGAAACAACATGAATTTTAATCACACAAAGCATGGATGTGGTAAAGAAACCATGCAAATCCTCTCGTTAATATACACTCAACTGGAACTCTTCTTTGACATGTTTGTTGAATTCCTGCAATTCTTAAAGAGACAGTACCAATGTAACGTAGTTGATGGAAAGTAGGTGGCGAGAACCGGCTTGACGATACAAATAATAGTTTAATGATAAACAAAAGACAAACATACTGTAGGGTATCTAGGTTCAGGTTTGGGGAATGTACCATTAATTTTAATGATCGTAATCAATGATTAATCATACGGTTTGAACTAGATAACAATACATACCAAATTGCCCCAAAAAGGGCTTATATAGTCCAAGAGTCTGCTTCAAATATATATAGATAATTAAACACAACGAATTATAATTAATTAGGAATATACATCATATGCAGACAGGCTATATTAATTTTCAGAACATCTTAAGGGAATTGACCCATATCACAACTAACCAGTCCAGCGAACCGCTTTGCTAAATACTCCTGATCAATTCTCCAGAAGGTTTATTCTTAGTTATAAGCTTACTCATCAAAGCACGTTAACTTACTTTGATAATATCAGCTCGTAGCTTTAGATCGCACATTGAAGAGGCTTTGTTTTATGACCAACACACAGACAATCAAGCGTATAATTGGGTTTAATACAAGGAACTATATTAATCACTACACTTAACAAACAAACATTTAACATATAACATGAAACAAACAAAGTAAAAACAGTGAGGAAAATAAAGAGATTATGGTATAGCAAACTTGTTACAATTCGTTAAACCTTCAGAGCCATCAAGGAGTTACACACTTTAACGCATTGGAATTTAGATGAAATAATACTTGCACAATGGACCTTTGTGTCGCTGAACAAGACTGCGTGTTTATCGTGTCCTCGTGGCGTCCGTGAGATGGAGGATTTCTCTTGGTGTTTCCCAGCGTGGGTAAGCTTGTGGGGAGTTCAAAGCATCTTAGGAGGAACGGTTGTTGTTGCTGAGAGAGAGTCCTTTCACCCGGAGGGTATCGGACTGCTTTAGAAACGTAAAGTGTTGAGCTTTGTCCGAAGACAAATAAAAGACTGAGATAAACGCCAAATGAAATAAAAGACATGTCTGACGAAAGTAACACAAAGAAAATGCAAGAGAGCTTGGAGAGAGATCAGAGGACACAGGACAAGAGAGTAAGAGAGACGATTCAATGCCGGATGCTGACTTTTAAGGTAGGGAGGTCACGCCTCCTTTGGGAGGAATGGCCCAATGGGACACCTCCGTTTTGGGCGCGAGATGGTTCCCTTTGTCTTGTCACGGCTAGTCATTTGCATGATTTACGACCAGGTCAGGATTTTGGGTTGAATCACTCAAAAGATGGTAACACATAGCAGAATATAATTTTAATGTAACCTTATATTCATATTCAGCTAGGACAAGTCTTAAGGTTTAATTTGATACCAAGAAGCTTGTTTTAGTGCACTTAAAAGGTGAATATAGATACTTAGGCTCTTTATTTAAGCCATCAGAGTTTAACTAACACAACTTACAATTTTAACTAGTTTGATCTAACAACAAAAATACACAAGCATACGGGGATAAAACATATTTCCTTAAAATTAAGCCCTTCTGGGTTTTAAATGTTAGGAACACATTGTGCCATTCAAAGTCTCACATTCCTTTCCCATCTCAGAAGGGGGTTTTAGAAGGCACGAGGATGTGTGGGGGTTTTATGACCCTCTGCAAGAATGTGTGCATTGCATTCAGAATCATGACTCTGATTCTCCTTCATACTCTACAATACACACGACGGACATGTCAGTAAACTATCTCTCTCGCCTGCACAATCCTCCGCAGTCGGCCTTTATCCCTCTCGGAGGCTTGATTAACCTGATAAGCCCGGCCCCGCTCTCCGCCTTGCCACAACCAATTTAGATAAGATTCAACTTTAACAAACTAATGTTAACTCTGTGACAAAAACAGTGACCACTCATATCATTATTATATATGTATCATGAAATAATTTTAATTGATAAAATGTAGAATTTGTATATAAAATGTGATTATAAAAATTATGAAAAACAAACGTTAAGAAAATGTAATATATATTTTCACATACTGTATACAGTGGCAAGAAAAAGTATGTGAACCCTTTGGAATTACCTGAATTACCTGTATAACTTAAAATTTGACTTGATCTTCATATCAGAATGCTCAATCAGGTAAAAAAAGAACCTTAGAGTTACAGATAAAGATCTGAAGGAATCATTTGATCTAGTTAACATCTCCGTTCATGAGTCTGTTATATGGAAAACATTAACCAGGCATAGTGTCCATGGCAGCACACCAGAAAGGAAGCCGCTGCTTTCCAACGAAAACTTTTCTGTTCACCTGAAGTTTGCCAAAGACCACCTTGACACACCACAACACTACTGGGAAAATGTTTTGTTGAACTGTTGAAACTATTGTTTGGGAAGAACACACAGCACTACATATGGCATAAAAAGGGCATCACATACCAACATGAAAACTTCTTCCCAACGGTAAAGTACGGTGGAGGGAGCATCATGATTTGGGGCTGCTTCAGGGCCTGAACTGCTTGCCATCATTGAGGGGAAAAATGAATTTCCAAGTTCATCAAGGAATATTTGAAGGTGGCTGTGCACCAGCTGACTCTCAGTAGAAGTTGGTTGATGCAGCTGGTCAATGACCCTAAACACTGAAGTAAATCCACTACAAAATTACTTTAAAAAAGAAAATCCACCTTTTGGAGTGGCCCAGACCTTAAACCAATAGAGATGCTGTGAAAGACCTCAAGAGAGCCATTCACAGCAGACTTCCTAAGAATATGTCTGAGCTGAAGCAGTTCTGGAGGAAGAATGGTCCACAATTCCTTCTGAACGTTGTGCAGGTCTAATCCGCAGCTACTGGAAACATTTGGTTGAGGTTATTGCTGCCAAAGGTGGATCGATTGGTTATTAAATCCTAGAGTTCACTTACTTTTTCCACAGCATTGTGAATGTGTAATGGAATGTGTTCAATAAAGAAAGATTATGATTGTTTGTGTGTTGTCAGCTTAAGCACTTTTTGTTTGTCTTGTGACTTGGACAAAGATGAGATCATATTTTATGACCAATTAATGCAGAAAACCAGCAGATTTCAAAGGGTTCACATACTTTTTCTTGAAACTGTATAATTACAGTATATAACAATTATATAATAAAACTAATTTCTTCTGCAGTTTAGGATGATTGTTTTTATATTATTAGTGAACTGAGTTAGAGTGAACATGAACCGTACCCCAGAGCACCTTTTCAAGTGGACTTGGGTGCGGTTCACAGTTGTGCACTAACCTTGAACAATATTTAAATTACTTTTAGGTCCACACAGTGGACATTTAACCTCTTAACCACAATATGTGTAATGAATCGCGCAATGCCGTTTTACGAAAATAATGCCACAGACACATCAATTTCATAAGATACTTCAAAAGTCTGCACCATTAAACCAGATGTTGTATTATTCAGGTAGCTATAAACATATTGAGAGTTAAACTACCTCACACTAGCTTACTGAGCAATATTCTCCTCAAACTGTTGCTCCATCATGACAGTGGTTGACCTAAAAGAGAAAGCGCTTTAGCACCCCTTGCAGCAATACCAAGAATGCAACACTTGTGTTGTGTAATGAATTGTGTTCTGATACATTTTGTAACGTAATTAATCTCACATTTCTACAGTAGATGTGTTTGTATTTATGTGCTTGTATTGAGTATATTTCTGGCATTAATCTGACTGGTTGTGGGAGGTCGCATCTGTGAATCAGTGCTCCTAACCATCTGTTTGCACTGAACACCCCATCACGGTTGATAATTAGGTCGTGCAAATAATCAATACGTTTATTTTCTTGTAATATTCCTCATTGTCACTATAGTATGCCTTAGGCAAATGTTAACGTTTGAATTTGTAATGGCAGAGGGACTGTTTTGTGACAGCAGGACTTGTAAGATTATACTCTGTCCGTTTTAGCTCATTGTTTAGATCCTTAAACAATGATAATTTACTCAAAACTGGACCTAAAAGAGCATGAAAGGCTGTAACTAACACACACACACACACACACACACACACACACACACACACACACACACACACACACACACACACACACACACACATCGTTGTGTTTCCATGTTTTATGGGGACTTTCCATAGACATAATGGTTTTTATACTGTACAAACTTTATATTCTATCCCCTAAACCTAACCCTACCCCTAAACCTAACCCTCACAGAAAACTTTCTGCATTTTTACCTTTTCAAAAAACATAATTTAGTATGATTTATAAGCTGTTTTCCTCATGGGGACCGACAAAATGTCCCCACAAGGTCAAAAATTTCGGGTTTTACTATCCTTATGGGGACATTTGGTCCCCACAAAGTGATAAATACACACTCACACCCACACACACACACACACACACGCACACACACACACACACACACACACACACACACACACACACAGTTGACAATGAATTGTTTAAACATAATCCTGTATAAATGTGCTCAAAATCTGGCTAAATACAATTATTTGAAAAATATTATTTGAAGTAGTGTGCTTTTTGTCTGGATAGATTTTGTTTTCTGTGTCATTTATGGTTAGCCTTAAGGATGTAAAAGGGACGGTACATCATGATCGATTATCTTGGCCTGTGGTCCGATATTTGCTGATACTCAAAGTCTGCGGCGCTACGATTTAAATTTGGTTGGATTCAGCGCCCATCGATCGATATTCCAATATTATGTGCCTATTTTACACAATTAATTACATTTTCACCCTCAAATGCAACCAAAATATAATTTTAATATTTTATTAAAGCTCTCTGAAAAGTGCAAATTTAGTATCCACATTGGGACATCCACAACAAGCTCCAGATGTTCCACTGCTGTCCATCGGCTTCTGGGATATAAAGCATCTGGTCAAAAGGGACTCATTAATGGATCCGTAATTATCAGATGGCATTTCATAATTTTTTGTATCATGGGAATGACGCGGTGAGGTGTAAGGAGACTTGAGTCGAAGCTGTCATTGTCGTTCAACATGATCACACAGGAGGTCAGCATGTTGTTTCCGAGAGTTCCTGTACCCTAGAATCGTATACATGAAGCTGACTCACTTTCAAGCTGCATCAGACATCAGAAATGATTGCATCTGCTCAAACGTGTTTATCTTTCTTTGTAGTGTGGAAGTATGTTGCGTCAGCGGCATTGGAGACCCGTGTTCAGATTCCACCTTGAAACCAGAAAGGAATGTTAGAGGGAAAAATGCAACTCCCGAATCGCTCTCATCACTGATTATGCCATGTGATTCAGAGGTTACATTTTCCCCTCTAGCATTAAATTTTTACTCCACTGATGGTTAGGATCAGGCTTTGGGTTTTGGTTTGGGGGTTCAGTTTATAAAATATGCATTCCTCTTGTAGGATTGGAGCTCACATGTCCCCATACCACTAGGCCCAACACCACTAGGGGCAGTGTTTCGATTTCAATAAGCACAGAATGATTTTAGTGAGGGAAATGTCAACCTACTATAACCGATTTCACTGTGAGATCAGTCTGAAGTCTCATTACATAGCACATGTCTCCTCATTGAAATATGCCAAATCAAAACGTGCCACGCCAAGTTTGAAATCATTCATGAGACAAGCACTAACCAGCTTTCATGTTTAGGCTACTTGTATGAAACTCTATGATGCTTTTTTTTGTCTTTTGGTAAACAGTGTGACCTGCAAATATTTTCCTTTTGTGCTCCACGGGAGAAAAAAGTCATAAAGGTTTGGAAAAATGAGATAATGATGACTGTATTATCATTGCTGGGTGAACTATTTATCCTTTTGAAAAGGTCTTCTGCGGATAGTATTTAGTCCTTGTGCACCACCCAATGTGTCATTTTGTAAGCATAGGTGTGCCGGGGCAGTTTGATCGCAAACACTTCACTCACTTTTAAAGCACAACACACTAGATCAAATAATGAGGGAAAGCAAATGTGTGTCTTAGCGGTGAGTACAGTAAATAGTTGGTTTAACATGTTACATCTTCAGTTGTTCCAGTGGGAATTTCAGCTTGACTCATCAGGATAAAAAGAGCTTCCTGGAATTTAGACAACAATAGATTTCGATGTGCTCTGATAGGCTGAGTGAAATCTTGCTCTACACTTCACATTTGCTGGATGATTCTTTTTCATATTCTTAAATGTAAAATTGTGGAGAGGCAGTTGCCAACTCTAGATTTAATTGAGGTTCTGTTGTCAGACCAGAATAGATATTTGCCTTTACTGACATTTAAATTCTGTTCATTTTGCAGATTCTTTTATTCAAGAGGAAATTATTCATAGCCACATTACGTGTGCTAAATCAAGATTTTGAAGAAACACTCATTTGAACATTTTACCTACATTCAAATAAACTTCATGGTCTATATTTCTAAGATTTAAATGAACTATATTTTGAAATTCATGACACTTTTGTGTGTTATTGGGAAGGACATGAATGAGAAATAATGGGTTTATCATGCAGGGTTAGTAAGATGCAGCGTAATAAATGGTAATAGCGAGCATCTTCAGTATTTCCAGAAGAGAATAGCAGGAAAATAACATGCATGTCTTCGTTTATTCAGAATATGATGATTATTCCAATAGCTTTGAAGTATGTAAGCAGCTTTTTATTTTTCAGAATCAAGGCTTAACCAGAAAATGGACCTTATTCATAAAATTATGTACATGTAAACATAGTCACTGTTCCAAAGAGCTTGTGTGTAGGGCTGGGCAATATGGCTTCAAAATTATATCTTGATTATTTTTCAGCCTATAGACGATATTCGATATACAGCTCTGGAAAAAATTAAGAGACAACTGCAAAATGATCAGTTTCTCTTGATCAGTTTTACTATTTATAGGTATGTGTTTGATTAAAATTAACATTTTTGTTTTATTCTATGAAGTACTGACAACATTTCTCCCAAATTCCAAATAAAAATATTGTTATTTTATTTGACTGGAACTGGTAAAATTAACAAAGATGCAGTGTTTTTAGACCTCCAATAATGCAAAGAAATACAATTTATTTTTTAATATAAATATATATAATTTTCATTTTTAAACCACACAATACTAATGTTTTAACTTAAAAAGAGTTCAGAAATTAATATTTGGTGGAATGACCCTGATTTTCAATCACAGCTTTCATGCGTGCTCTCTGCCAGTCTTTCACATTGCTGTTGGGTGACTTTATGTCTCTTCTGGTGCAAAAATGCAAGCAGCTTGGCTTTGTTTTATGGCTTGTGGCCATCCATCTTCCTCTTGATCACATTCCAGAGGTTTTCAATGGGATTCAGGTCTGGAGTTTGGCCTGGTCATGACAGGGTTTTTATCTGGTGGTCCTCCATCCACACCTGGATTGACCTGGCTGTGTGGCATGGAGCATTGTCCTGCATGAAAAACCAATCCTCAGAGTTGGGGAACATTGTCAGAGCAGAAGAAAGCAAGTTTTCTTCGGGTATAACCTTGTACGTGACTTGATTCATGTGTCCTTCGCAAAGAAGAATCTGCCCGATTCCAGCCTTGCTGAAGAACCCCCAGATCTTCACCGATCCTCCACCTGGTCGTCTAATAGTTAGCTTATGCTTTAAATATTTTTTTCCCCACATCAATCTACACTCCATACCCCATAGTGACAAAGCAAAAAAAATATTTTTATTAACTGCAAATTTATTATATAGAAAAAACTGAAATATCACATTGATATAAGTATTCAGACCCTTTGTTATGACACTTGAAATTTAGCTCCGGTTCATCCCATTTCTCTGGATCATCTTTGAGATGTTTCTACACTT
Organism: Xyrauchen texanus; assembly: GCF_025860055.1. Taxonomy (NCBI): domain Eukaryota; kingdom Metazoa; phylum Chordata; class Actinopteri; order Cypriniformes; family Catostomidae; genus Xyrauchen; species Xyrauchen texanus. Next base: position 3,003,948 of record NC_068308.1, on the reverse strand, counting down.
TGATCCACCTGTGACAAATTCAATTGATTGGACATGATTTGGAAAGGCACACACCTGTCTTTATAAGGTCTCACAGCTAAAAATGCACATCAGAGCAAAAAACAAGCCATGAAGTCAGAGGAACTGCCTGCAGACCTCAGAGACAGGATTGTGTCAAGGCACTGATCTGGGGAAGGCTACAAAAACGTTTGGCTGCATTGAAGGTTCCTAAGACCACAGTGGCCTCCATAATTCTTAAATGGAAGAAGTTTGGAACAACCAGGACTCGGCTGCCCGGCCAAACTGAGCAATCAGGGGAGAAGGGCCTTTGTAAGTGTGGTGACCAAGAACCTGATGGTCACTCTGGATGAGCTACAAAGATCATGTGTTGAGATGAGAGAAACATACAGATGGACAACCATCACTGCAACACTCCACCAATCTGGGCTTTATGGCTGAGTGGCCAGACGGAAGCCTGTCCTCATAGCAAGACACATAAAAAGCACCTAAAGGACTCTCAGACTGTGAGAAACAAGATTCTCAGGTCTGATGAAACAAAGATTGAACTGTTTGGCCTCAATTCCAAGCGTCATATCTGGAGGAAACCAGACTGCGCAATATCATCCCAAAGGTGAAGCATGGTGGGGGCGTTTTTGAGCAGCAGGGACTGGTCAGGGTTGAAGGAATGCAGGAAGATACAGAGATATCCTTAATGAAAACCTGGTCCAGCGCGCTCATGACCTCAGACTGGGACGATTGTTCACCTTCCAAAAGGACAATGACCCTAAGCACACAGCCAAGACAATGCAAGAGTGGATTAGGGACAACTCTGTGAATGTCCTTTAGTGGCCCAGCCAGAGCCCGGACTTGAACCCAACTGAACATCTCTGGAGAGACCTGAAAATGGCTGTCCACCGATTGTCCCCATCCAACCTGACAGAGCTTGAGAGGATCTGTCAGAAAATCCCCAAATCCATGTGAGCAAAGCTTGTCGCATCATACCCAAAAAGACTTGAGGCTGTAATCGCTGCCAAAGGTACTTCAACCAAGTGTTACGATGTGGGTAAACAGAAGAAGGCAGACTGAAGGTAGGATCCAAACGCGGCTTTTATTGTGACAATAAAAATAACAAAACACGGGAACAAAACAAAGGTCCACAATGGGAAAACAGAGACATAACCTTGGAAGGACACGGGGACATAAACAAGGGGAACAGGAACCACGAACGAGAGAGTAGACACAGGGAACTCGGGCTGGAAACAGGGAGCTAACAATAACATCCATACACAAACAAATACTGACAGAGACTGAACAAACAGACAGGGTTTAAATACAAGAATGTGGGACAAAGGGGCCAATGAACAAACAGGACTCAAACAAGATAACAAGGTGATCGACAGAAACCAAAGGCAAACAAATGAGGGCAGGTGCAAACAATGAACGAAAGCTAACAAGGAGACTGTGGAGCTACAAAAGGGCCAAAAGTGAAAACTAAGGAGTACAAAAGTGACAAAAATGGTAAACAAAAGGGCAATGGTGGAACAAGACAGGGTATACATAACAGAGCCCTCTCAAAGGATCGGCTTCCAGACGATCCTAAAAAACAAAGACAAAAGACAAAAACCCACAGAGAACAAAAATGATGGCACCGGGGCAGACAGGCAGACCAGGGGGGCACAAGAGCAAGTAGGCAGTCCAAGGGGCACAGAGGGCAGGCAGGAAGTCCAAGGGGGCACAAAGGGCAGGCAGGAAGTCCAAGGGGGCCACGAGGGGAAATGAGACAGTCCACGGGGGCACAAAGGGAGATGAGACAGTCCATGGGGGCACAAGGGGCAATTAGGCAGTCCACGGGGGCACAAAGGGACAGGTTTAGGAGGCCGGGGTGGTATCGACCGGGCAGGGACAGGTTTAGATGGCCCGGGGGCTGGCCATAAGGCAAGGGCCGGTTCAGGGGGCCTGGGAGGAGGCCGTGGGCCAAGGGCCGGTTTGGGGAACCTGTGAGGTGGCCACAGGACAGAGGCCGGTCTTGGTGGCCTAGGAGATGGCCGTGGGGCAAGGACTGGTTCAGGGGGCCTGGGAGGAGGAGTGGCCACTGGGGAGGCCGGCGGAGCCGCATGGGGCGGAGCCAAAGGAGGCTTGAGAGGCGAAGCCGAGGGGGGTGATGGCTTGGAAGGCTCAGAAGGCAGAGCTGAAGGAGGCTCCGGAGGTGGAGCTGAAGGAGGCTCAGGAGGCTTTAGGAGCGGGGACCTGGAAGGCTCTGGAGTCTCTGGGGACAGAGCCGTAGGGGGCTCGGGAGGCAAAGCCGTAGGAGGCTCGGGAGGCAGAGCCGTAGGAGGCTCGGGAGGCGGAGCCGTAGGAGGCTCGGGAGGCAGAGCCGTGGGAGGTTCTGGGAGGCAGAGCCGTGGGAGGCTTAAGAGGCTCTGGAGGTGGAGCCGTAGGAGGCTCTGGAGGCAGAGCCGAGGGAGGCTCGAGGAGAAGAGCCGCAGGAGGCTGAGCTGAAGGAGGCTCGGGAGGTGGAGCCGTGGGATGCTCGGGAGATTCTGGAGGCGGAGCCCTGGAAGATCTAGGAGACGGGGCTGAGGAAGGCGGAGCTGACGATGGCTCAGGAGGCCCAGGAGGTGGAGCCGTGGGAGGCTCAGGAGGCGGGGCCGAAGGGGGTGGCGCCGTAGGAGGTTTCAGAGGCGGAGCCCTAGAAGGCTCTGGGGTCTCTGGGAACAGAGCCGTAGGAGGCTCGGGAGGCGGAGCCATAGGAGGCTCGGGAGGCGGAGCCGTAGGAGGCTGAGCCATAGGAGGCAGAGCCGTAGGAGCCTCGGGAGGCAGAGCCGTGGGAGGCTCGGGAGGCAGAGCCGTGGGAGGCTCGGGAGGCGGAGCCGTGGGAGGCTCGGGAGGCGGAGCCGTAGGAGGCTGAGCCATAGAAGGCGGAGCCCTGGAAGGCTCGAGATGCTTGAGGGGCGGAGCCCTGGTAGGCTCGAGATGCTTGAGGGGCGGAGCCCTAGAAGACTCGAGAGACTTGGGAGGTGGAGCCCTGGAAGGCTCGAGAGACTTGAGAGGCGGAGCACTGGAAGGCTCGAGGGGCTTGAGAGGCGGAGCCCCAGGAGGCTCGGGTGGAGGAGCTCTGGAAAGCTCGGGAGACTTGAGAGACGGAGCCCTGGAAGACTCGAGAGACTTGAGAGGCGGAGTCCTAGGAGGCTCGGGAGGAGAAGCCCTGGAAGGCTCGAGAGGCTTGAGAGTCGGAGCCCTGGAAGGCTCGAGAGACTTGAGAGGCGGAGCTCTGGAAAACTCGGGAAGCTCGGAGGACAGAGCTCTAGGAAGCTCGGGAGGTGGAGCTCTGGAAAGCTCGGAAGGCTCGGAAGGCAGAGTACTAGGAAGCTCGGAAGGCGGAGCTCTGGAAAGCTCGGAAGCCTCAGAAGGCATGGTACTAGGAAGCTCGGAAGGCTCGGAAGGCAGAGTACTAGGAAGCTCGGAAGGCGGAGCTCTGGGAAGCTCGGGAGGCGGAGCTCTGGAAAGCTTGGGAGGCAAAGCTCTGGGAAGCTCGGGGGGTGCCGGCTCTTGGACGGTCATGGCTACTAGCGCTGGCTCTTGGACGGTCATGGCTACTGGCACTGGCTCTTGGACGGTCAATACTTCAGGCGCTGGCTCAGGAACGGTCGAGGCTGCAGGCGCTGGCTCACGGACATCTGAGGCTACAGGCGCTGACTCATGGACGTTTGAGGCTATCGGCACTGGCTCAGGGACGGTCGAGGCTACAGGCACTGGCTCAGGGACGGTCGAGGCTACAGGCACTGGCTCACTGACCTCTGAGGCGACAGGTACTGGCTGGGTGACCGTGGTATGCGCTGGCTTGGGTTCGCTGACCGTGACATGCGTGGGCTCTGGCTCGCTCACCGTGACATGCGTGGGCTCTGGCTCGCTCACTGTGACATGCGTGGGCTCAGGCTCGCAGACCGGGCCAGGCGCGAACCGGGAGGCGGAAGCCCGTCTTCTCTCCCTCCTCCGGGCAGACGAATATGAACGCGCTGGCTCTTGGAAGGAGACTGGCGTGAGGGTGACCTCGTTGACAGTTGTGACTGGTAATGCAGGAAGAGCCAAGGGCGAGCTGAAGGCCGCCACCGCGGGAGGTGAGGCAGGTTTCTCCTCTGCCACGTAAACCGTGAGTGACGAGCCGCTGACCAGCAGAGCCTCTTCTACCATCCAGCCGCGCGTCGCCGGTGGCAACCGTTCCCTTAGTGAGGCATTCAGATTACCCCAAAAGAAGACCACCAGAGAGGAGTCCGGGAAATCGGAGACAAAAGCCAGCTCGAGGAAGTCCCGGACGTGGTCCTCAATCGGTCGGTCCCCCTGCCTCAAACAGAGCAGCCGGTAGTTAGCCTGTTGGGCCGCTGGATCCATTGCGGGTCAGTCGTTCTGTTACGATGTGGGTAATCAGAAGAAGGCAGACTGAAGGTAGGATCCAAACGCCGCTTTTATTGTGACAATAAAAATAACAAAACACGGAACAAAACAAAGGTCCACAATGGGAAAACAGAGACATAACCTTGGAAGGACACGGGACATAAACAAGGGGAACAGGAACCACTGAACGAGAGAGTAGACACAATGAACTCGGGCTGGAAACAGGGAGCTAACAATAACATCCATACACAAACAACGACTGACAGAGACTGAACAAACAGACAGGGTTTAAATACAAGAATGTGGGACAAAGGGGCCAATGAACAAACAGGACTCAAACAAGATAACAAGGTGATCGACAGAAACCAAAGGCAAACAAATGAGGGCAGGTGCAAACAATGAACGAAAGCTAACAAGGAGACAGTGGAGCTACAAAAGGGCCAAAAGTGAAAACTAAGGAGTACAAAAGTGACAAAAATGGTAAACAAAAGGGCAACGGTGGAACAAGACAGGGTATACATAACACCAAGTCAGAGTTTCTGACCTTTTTTGGATGAACACCTGCCTACGTCATTCCCTGACCTCAAATCCCACACCTATGAATTACATCTATGAAACGTTATTACATAATTTATGTGGCAAAATTATTCTGACTCTCCGTTATCAGGTTTTTATTGATTCATTTCTTGGAATGTCTGAAGGCAAACAAAACCAGTTATCAATTCTTTCATTAACCTATTTTTAGGATTTAGGCATTTCTATTTAATTTGTAAAAAAATTGGTTGCATTTTGCCCTTATGAAAATGTATCATACTTTGTTTATTATTATTTAAAGTTTTTATTGTTTTAACAGTGGTATTTGTAACAAGACCATAGTAAACACATAGAAGCATGGATCTTCTTCACTACCATGGTTAGATGTAACATGAATTCTATAAAACAAACTATGGCATTTTTGAAATTATAAACAGTAGGTCTAACCTAAATGCATTTAAAAACTTTAGACATTTTTAAGTAGTAAAAAATGAAGCTGAAATCAAAGAGCTGAAGTAATATGATAATATTGATTATGGATCTGTTTCTACCTAAAGTACATTTAGTGTTAATATAGTAAATTGAAGGGTGGTGATGTGTGAAATGTAGGGCTGGGATAAACGATTATTTTTTAAACGATTAATCTAACGATTCATTTTTTCAGTCCGATTCGATTTCGATTCGATTAATCGACTTGTGACAACACCGGTAATACCGGTTTCATCGGGGGTGTGGGTGTATAAAATGTAAAAAAAAAAAACATTTGCCGGGAGTTTGATTGACTGGCGATCTGATCAATCAATCATAATACGCCATTTTTGTCCGACAAAGTAGTCAAGATTAACGTCGGTGGATTTGAATTTGAATAATGGATTGTAGGCTACTGTACTGACATCTTTCCGCGGTTAAAACAACGGTCCTTCTGATGTAGGCTACTTTCATGTTTGGCCTATTTGATGCTATAAATTAACCAAGGAAAAGATGATCGGTTCACGAGCTGCTTTAACTGAGGCAATCTGTCAGGACACATTAAAGAGCCACAAAATAGTAGGCCTATTTATGGTTTAATTTTCTTTGAATGACCAAATTTGAAAGTTGAGACTTTATTAAATGTTACCTGCTTGGTCCTGTCTGTCAGCGCGTTGTCAGTGTCCTCTATGTATTTTTCACGACATTCATAGCTATAAGCGCATTATTAATAGCTATAAGCGAAAACTGTAGGTGTCGACAACGTATTATAGCCTACTCCAACATCGAGTGCAAAGTGGGGAGTTGAAAAAAAACTTACGGTGCTCTGTCATCTGCAACTGCTCCCGGGTGGCACCTCTTCAGATGCTGGTGCATTACCGTGGTGCTAGAATGGAAGGCCATCTCCATTTTGCAAAAACGACATATCACGGAATTGTTTCCTTTTAAATTAAAGAATTCCCATACTTTAGAGGAACGAGTGCATGCCGCCTTGCACTTCTGATAGTCTGAGGAGCCACTCGTGTTTCTATTACTCGCCGGCGCCGCCATCTTTGTTTTGGGTCCGACAAATCGACGCGCATATTTTGCGTCGACGTATTTTTTGCGTCGACGTCATCGATGACGTCGACGCGTTGTCCCAGCCCTAGTGAAAAGACTTGTAACTTGTGCATGTCACTGTGTTTTCTGTTTTTCAACTTGTCAATCCTATTTCCAACGTCGGTCCGTTTAATGTGGTTTTAAACTAGTTTACTCACAAGTGTTTTCATAGCGGTTTGCACCAGAGAATTCTGTGCCAAATGCAAATGGTTTCTGCATCTTGCACCGTGGTACTTGCAGCACTGTAACGATCAGAGGTGTGCATTTGAAAGATCAAGACAGCAAATAAAAATGCACCTGCTCTGGGCTAGTGCTGCTCTCTTCATGAAGCCATACGCAGAGCCATATGTGTGCATTAGCGAAGGTTGTGACGCCATCTGTGCATTTGACGCCATTAAACCAGATACTTTAGATTACCGAAGTATAAATGCGTACAAACCCCTATAATGGAGAACATGTATATTCCTAGTCTAGATAAATGTGCTTATGCAACAAGGAACTTGACGATAGATTTGATTAATATGACTGATAAATGCCCCACCCATTTGTGACCTATTCTGAAGCAGTTTCTACAACATCATTAAAAACAGAAAAAAGATCAAAGTCAAAGAGATCAAATTTCAATCATAACTCAAAAACAATAAAAAAAAGAAAGTGTCACTGTGATTTGACTTTACATGACAGTGGACTGTATGTGTGTGTGTGTGTGTGTGTGTGTGTGTGTGTGTATGTGTGTGTATGTATATATATATATATATATATATATATATATATATATATATATATATATGTATGTATATATGAGACATTTTACAGTTGTGTTATAAATTGTGTATATAACGTATTTTCAGAGTGAGGTTGTTAATATCAAATTCTTGATGTTAGAGCGTTTGCGTGTGTCAAACCCCTCTGGCTGAGTACCTGACGGTCATTACTGTTTGAGTGCTAGAGAGCTCTCCTCAAAATGACATGGTTTGTGAAAGTAGGTCCGGCGTTCACATCCCCCCAAAACTCCTCAAGGGCATCTGTGAGGGGCAGCCACACATGCAGTAATGTGTTACCATGAGACATGTATGATGTGCTGGAAAAGGTCTTGATTTGGGCTTGGTTGTAATGATGGTTTTGAAAGCTTTGTCCTATGGCGGTCTGGATGCGTTCAGGTGCGGCCGGAACACTTTTTTTGATGTCATTGCGTGTGACAACAAATACCGCAGGATTGCTGAAGGTTTGGTTCAATAGGAAGGGCAGATTTTGAAAGGGCTTTGATTGCCGTCAGCTTTCATTGAACCTGAGCGCCGTTACTCTCAGTGACAATTCAGACAAAAACACTCTGAGTCATGATGTCCTTTGATCTTCTTTATCTGATTGCTATTTTAGTGGGGTTTGCTGCGGCAAGCTCATTGCTCATATTTCTACAAACCTCATTATCTATAGCACAAACAGTGCAGGGCAATTCTAAAGGAATGATACATAACATGCAGTTTGTAAAGGAGAAGTGCGCTATTACTTTTCTAAGCAATTACACTGCTATTGTTTTTAATAATTTTGTCTTGTTTTCCAGTAAAAATATCTTATCCTTAAAACAAGATATATTTACTATAGATAATAAGTACATTTTGTTAACTTTATCTGCCAAAATTAAGTATATTTTTCTACCCCATTGAAATATACTGTATGTATAAATATATGTTTAAGCATAAACCTCATTAACCTCATGTTGTTAGATTTCTATGTAGCCTTAAAAGCTGTAATTTCTTATGTCGTTTTGCTTCTCAAGTAACTGTATTTTGTTTTAAGGATGTTTAGATATTTTTACTGGAATACAAGACAAAATTACTGAGTGATAGAAACTTGAGAGTTTTGCCTGGTTGATAACAAAACTACAAATCCATTTTTTTTTTCATATAATTCTATTGGAGGAACCTGAACCATATCTAGAGATCAGAATATCATAGAGAGTTGTATATGTAAGCAACCACATAGGAACCACCTAGCAACAGCAGTCTATGCCATTTGGAGGTCCCCCCTCGCGCCTTGTAAGTCGAAAGTCTTCAGCCGTTGCGCCACGTACCGCTGTATTTTTTTTGTGTGAAATGTATAGGCTGGGTGCCAAAGCACAAAGTAGAACATAAGTAGCACTTATTCTCTATCACGTGTTTCCCAAAAGCACCGTTACGTAAAAATGTTTGTAAATTAACAAGAGCTTTGAACCAAACTTAAACCTAATTGTATTGTATCTTTCTTGCATCATTGACAGTTTATCAGATACTAAGAGACATTTCATAAATTGTATTAGTATATTTTGATCATTGGAATGCCATTGTACACTATTACAGTGGTTAAAGAAGTATTTAAAAATCTGTAGGCAGTCTCCGACGTCTGCTGCATGCCTGTTTGCATGGCAGTCACAAAGCATGTTGCATAATGGCATTAAGGCTACAAGTGCACAGTGCCTAGAACTCAACAAGATGATGATGATCTATTAATATTTAAATAGGTCAATGAGTATCTCAGTACTGATGTCCATCGTTTTAACCCCTAATGTTCTGTGTGCATCTGTTCAGTTTCCAGCCAACACTTCGTCTTCTCACACTGCGTGCATTCAGATACATGCATTTCTTGCATTAATACATCTGAAACACCGTCTTTTCAGAGTCATATTTTTTCTTTAATTAAATTCAGAGTTTATAACTTTCAGCGTCTCAACAAGGTTACATACAATTCCCATGCTTGTCGGTGTTTACTGCATTATTTTCCTTTTGAGAAAACCCGTGGACATGCTGGTTTGGAAACAGGCGCTACTCCATTGTAAAATAATGAGCAGCGTTAGTAAAGATGATCGTAAAAGCTTGCAAAGTTATCGGGAAACCCAGCATTTAAGAGTGTGTTAAGTCTCTGTAATTGTGCAGAGTGTGAAACAGAAAAAAGATCTGCTAACTTGTTAAGGCTTTCTTGACAATTTAGCAATTTTTCTTTTCCGAAGACAGAAGATAATCCATATGCTGCCCTATTCCTTGTCATCATTAACCACTGTGACTTTGGAAGGCTGAAAGGTATGTGCACAGCTCAAGGATGGGCAAGGAGGCGGCGGGAACTGGCTGAACAGTTAGCGTAAAGTTTAATCAGAAACGTAACTTAAAACAAACATAAACAAACACAGACACACATGCAATGGGGCTACGTGTGTCTCTCTCTCTTGAACTTGTGCCTCTGGCTAGTCTTTCCCCCTCCCGGTTGATTAGCCCGAATCAGGGCCGGCCATTTGTCTGCCCGGCTCCTCCTCGTCACACTCATACATCACCCGACTTAGGCCAGGGAAACTCCCGGCATGACACACTCCCATCCCTTCCTGGAGGGGGGCGTTGCCCTTCCAGCCGTGCCTGCTGGCAGGTCTTCCCCACCTTTCTGCAGCCCTGGTAGAGATGAGGGGAGGGAAAGAGCGAGGGGTGGCAACAGAGAGAGAGAGAGAGAGAGGAGAGAGAGAAGAATTTGCTCGCCGGCTCCCGGATGCACTGTCGCCCACTCCTCCGCCCTCTTTTGGACACCAGCTCGCTCATCCCCTGGCAGAATGCAGTGAGTCCTCCGGCCCCTGGTGGACGGAACCGCTACTCACCTTCATAACACCACCAAACCTTAACTTAAAACGAACATAAACAAACACAGACACACATGCAACACAGCCGCGTGCGTCTCTCTCTCGAATAGTGTTTATCTCCCTCCTGGCTGATTTGCCCAATTCAGGGTTAATGTGTCCTCACAGCCCAGCCCCACCCTCGTTGTCGTCACAGTATGTAATTCTGAACTCACTTTTTTAGGAACTCAATTTATTAGGATCTCTCTTACATATAGTATGCCTATCATAATTGTTCTCCCTTCGTTAGTCAACTTTGTGTGTGTGCCGGGGGGTGGGACTATTTGAGCACACGATGAGGCCCTTTCTGTTGCGAGGTGCATTTCAAGTGAAACGGGTGAAACATAGCAAATCCACCTCTGTCACCTAGGTGGAACAACTAAGTTTAGAGAATGTGTAAGTTTATAGTAAATTGCTGCTGTGAAAATGTTTCACTTGTAGTAATTCCATATGCTGATCTCAATAAGCATTTGAACTATTGAAAATGTAAATATAGATATCTGTAATTCTTAAAGAGCTTGCAATAGTTTATTTCATGAAATGCTCAGGTTTTGCTTCACTTAAAGATTTTTGTCATTATTATTTCATAACACTGTTTTCTATAATAGAGTATTTTACACAAAAAAATTGGTCGCAGGTTGGCTGCTACACAACTGCTCAATAATTAAACTGACCTATTTTTCCATGCTAAATGAAGTTCTTCAGGATATAGTCTGCTTTATAAAACAAATCTTTCAGCTAATTTGCCATCTCTTCCAAATCAGTGTTTAGCTAACTTTATGTACTGCTTCCTGCATGACCTTGCATTTTCCTGTGGCCGAAGATTAAGTACTCTATAAAAAGCTCTTTCTCATTTTCCTGTGAGGGCTTCAGTGTTGTAATAAATCCTCGATCGATATACTTCACCATGATTCTCCCAGGCCACTGTAGTGATTAGATGTGATTTGGCATTGTGGATGGAGGACGGCCATGCGAGAGTTTGCGGTTTTTGTCTGCTGGTGGTGACCCTGCTAGATTATGCTGCCTGGACTTTGATCAGGACTAAGCCTGGATCAGAGACTGTGGAGGGATATGGGTCACAGAGAGTGTGAGTGTGTGAATGATGTCAATGATGGTAGGTCAGAGACTGACTCACAATACAAATTATCTGTTCAAATTTAAATAAAACTATTTTTCTAAAGCAATGTTAGAATGCTAGTGTGTTCTGAGCGTGCACACACACATATTCCATGTTGGCTGCAAGGTTGATGAATTCAAACCTGCCAAATGTGGTATCTATCTGTATATGTATCTGTCTGTGTGTGTGTGTGTATATGTATACATTTATATATACAGATAGATTCCGCATTTGGCTGGTTCGAATACATCAACGTCGCAGCCAACATGGAACAGTGAACAAGGAGACCTGTTTGAATGTAAGCCAATAGATGAGAAGCCTCAGTCAAAAGCCAAACTGCTTTTGTGTGGAAACAATTTCTCATGTCTGTGTCCTGATCTTCAGTATGTTTGCCATGATGCACTGTTCTACAATATTTATTTGTAGAGAACATTATCTGTGTAGAGTGGTGGCCAAAAGTTTGGAATAATGTACAGATTTTGATGCTTCGAAATTAAAATTGTACTTTAATTCACCAAAGTGGCATTCAACTGATCACAATGTATAATCAGGACATTACTGATGTAAAGAACAGCACCATCACTATTTGAAAAAAGTCATTTTTCATCAAATCTAGACAGCAGCATCACTCCAACAACTTATCTTTGAGTAATCATGATAAATTGATCATTTGGTTCTAGAAAATCACTTGCCATTATATCAAACACAGGAGAAATATATTTGATTCATTAAATGAAGCTTAACATTCTTAATCAGTCTTTGTGTTTGTTTTTGAGTTGTCACAGTATGCAATAGACTGGCATGTCTTAAGGTCAATATTAGGTCAAAAATGGCAAAGAGAAACATCTTTCTCTAGAAACTCATCAGTCAATCATTGTTTTGAGGAATGAAGTCTATACGATGCTTGAAATTGCCAAAAAACTGAAGATTTCATAAAAAGTTGTACACTACAGTCTTCAAAGACAAAGAACAACTGTCTCTAACAAGGACAGAAAGAGATGTGGAAGACCAGATGTACAACTAAACAAGAGGAGAAGTACATCATCCAGTGTTATGGATTGAGTTATGGATTTTTGTGGATCCCACAAAAACCCATTGAGTTTTTGTGGGATCAGTTAGACTGTAAGGTGTGTGAGAAGTGCCCGACAAGACAGACACATCTATGACAAGTGCTACAGGAAGTGTGGAGTGAAATGTCACCTGAGTATCTAGACAAACTGACAGCTAGAATGCCAAGGATCTGAAAAGCTGTCATCACTGCACGTGGAGGATTTTTTCTTTGCAGGAGTTGAAGTTCTGAATTTATTAATTAATTTATTTTTAATTGTAATAGTAATTTTTCAAGTTATTAAAGTCCTGACTATATATTGTGATCAGTTGAATGCCTTTGGTGAATAAAAGTACCAATTTCCTTAAATAGGAGCAAAATATAAAATAATCTGTACATTATTCCAAACTTTTGGCCATCACTGTAAGTATATCTATGGTTCTATGGTGTTTTGGATGCTTGCTAGGTGGTGTGCCCAAGTGAACACCCCTTTAGTCTCTCATGTGGTGTCACATTACTTCCTCACATAACACTAGCAATAGACAGCAAATATTAGCTTAAGGATTCACAAGAGACATGTATGTCACAATACAACACAGACAAAGATGTTTTAAGAATATAAAACATCTGAAACATGCACGCTTTTACTTCATATTGTACAGAGCTTGTCTAGACAGGAACTAGAGCTTCATTTGTTAACAAATGGACACTCACAAAGACTGAATTGCACCTGCTAATAGTTGCATTTACAGTTGAAGTCAGAAGTTTTGCAAATTCATTTAAACTCAGTTTTTCACAATTCCTCAATTTAATCTTAGAAAACGTTCCCTGTCTTAGGTCAGTCAGGATCTCAACTTTATTTTAATAATGTGAAATGTCAGAATAAAAGTAGAGAATGATTCATTTCAGCTTTATTTCTTTCACCACATTCCCAGTAGTTCAGAAGTTTACATACACTTTGTTAATCTTTGGTGGCATTGACTTTAAATTGTGCAACTTGTGTTAAACATTTTGGGTATCCTTCCACAAGCTTCTCACAATAAGTTGCTGGAATTTTGGCCCATTCCTCCAGACAGAACTGGTGTAACTGAATCAGGTTGTAGGCCTCCTGCTCGCACACGCTTTTTCAGTCCTTTTTCAAGGGGTTTGTGATGGCCACTCCAATACCTTGACTTTGTTGTCCTTAAGCCATTTTACCACAACTGTGGAGGTATGCTTGTGGTCATTGTCTATTTTGAAGACCCATTTGTGGCAGAGCTTTAACACCCTCATGTCTTGAGATGTTGCTTCAATATATCCACATAACTTTCCTTCCTCATGATGCCATATATTTTGTGAACTGCACCAGTCCCTCCTGCAGCAAAGCACCCCCCAACATGATGCTGCCACCCCTATGCTTCACAGTTGTAATGGTGTTCTTCGACTTGCAAGCCTCACCTGTTTTCCTTCAAACATAACAATGGTCATTATGGCCAAACAATACAATTTTTGTTTCATCCGACCAGAGGACATTTCTCCAAAAAGTAAGGTCTTTGTCCCCATGTGCCCTTGCAAACTGTAGTCTGGCTTTTTATGGTGGTTTTGGAGCAATGGCTTCTTCCTTGCTGAGCAGCCTTTCAGGTCATGTCGATGTAGGACACGTTTTGCTGTGGATATAGATACTTGTCCACCTGTTTCCTCCAGCATCTTTACAAGGTCCTTTGCTGTTGTTCTGGGAATGATTTGCCAGTTTTGCACCAAACGACGTTCATCTCCACGAGACAGAATTCATCTCATTCCTGAGTGGTTTGATGGCTGCGTGGTCCCATGGTGTTTATACTTGCATAGTATTGCATGTACTGATGAACGTGGTAAATTCAGGCCTTTGGTAATTGCTCCCAAGGATGAACCAGACTTGTGGAGGTCCAAAATTATTTTTCTGTTGTCTTGGATGATTTCTATTGATTTTTCCATGATGTCAAGCAAAGAGGCCCTGAGTTTGAAGGTAGGCCTTAAAATACATCCAAATGTGCACCTCCAATTGACTCCAGTTAGCTTAACAGAAGCTAAAATAGGCCTGACATCATTTTCTGGGATTTTCCAAGCTGCTTAAAGGCACAGTTAACTTAGCGTATTTAAACTTCTGGCCCACTGGAATTGTGATGTAGTAAATTAAAAGTGAAACAATCTGTCTGTAAACAATTGTTGGAAAATATTATTCAGGCACAAAGTAGTCCTAAACAAAGTAGTCCTAAACAAACAAAAAGTTTGGTAATATGAAATCTGTGGAGTGGTTAAAAATGTAGTTTTAATGATTTCACCTAAGTGTATGTAAACTTTTGACTTCAACTGTATTTACACATTGTCTGCATGGTTTTTGCACCTTTTCACTACATTGATGGCATGAACACGTCCACAATATAAGTGCTGATTGCAGTTTACACATGGCAGTTTCCCAGGTCAGATTTGAGTGCTAGGTTGTGGAGGATACCTCAGACTACCATGATCTGGCATGCTCCACCACTGTGATCCAGACACCTCTTTAAAATGCCTAAAGTGTACAACATAATTTTCAGACAAATAATGCTGACTTTTGTGATTCTGACTATGAAAATTATAACAATGCAATTGCAAAGAGATTATGTGTATTTGTCCCAAAAAGATGACTATTTCTTAATTTGAATAACATGGTGAAGCTCTATGGGTCAGTGATGTGACACACATTTTTTTTGTCTAGATCTATTAAATTAATTAAAATACATTACAAATGCAATTCACACAAAACAAATACTGGTCCCTCTTTATATTAGGTGTCTTTAACTACTATGTACTAGCATTAAAATACATACAATAGAATGTACTTATTGTGTAACTAAATGTTGTTCTGCAAAATTCTCATGAGATTGACCTTTGCTGCTACTGAGGCTGAGGTATGGGCAGGGTAAGGAGAAGGGTTAGTTAGGGCTGAAATGGTTAGTCAACGTTATCAACAATGTCGACAATAAAAAATTGTCTACAAAAATGTTAATTTTCGAATAGTCATTTCATCTCATTTAACGTAACATGAGATCACATTAAACTGTAATGATGAAGCGAGAGCAGCACTGCAGTTCGCTCCTGACTGAAGAGAGGAAGAATTACACAGACCACAGTCCAGATGCACTCTAAACTTTACAAACAGCTTCAGGTGATGTAGTACGAGGGAATTATACAAAAATAACAAATAAGTAAATACAGAAGCACTCTCGTTGTGGAATAAGTGGAGTCGGAGCTCTTTAAAGGAAACACCCCGGTGTTAAATCTTAAATGCAGTTCTATTTAATGCGTTCTAACTTTATTAAAGTTCAAATAATACAGAAGCAGATCGTGTAAATAACTACAAACTCCGAAACTGGCATTTCTCTGTGTGGTCAGCGAATGTCCCGATCTGAGGGGGAGAGATTGAAACTGCATCTAGCTGATGCACACTCTGTCACGGGACACTCATCCCATGAGAGTGCACACTTAATGCAGCTAGATTATAACGTGATGGCTCGCGACTTATTGAATAATAAAATATGTCACTGTGCATTTCTTATCTTGAAGAGAATTGGCAATTCGCAGCTTTATTAATAAGAGAGAGAGTTGTGTGTGTGTTAAAGATAGATTGAAGTGACAGAAATATGAGAGAGGTGAAGACTTTGCCCCATTATACACTGCAACAAAATACATTTTTGATTTTGTTTTGGCTTGCTTTTCAATATAAATATCTGAAACTCCTTTAAATCAACATACATTTTCTTTAGAAAGTGTATGTTGAAGAAATAATCGTATCGGAGAATGTTGAATATAATATTAAAAATATAAATATTTAAAAATCCTTTAATAAAGATGCATTCACTGAGAAGCAGCATATAAGATATTTAGACTTGCTTTTAGAGAATAGATCTTGAATATAAATATAGTTTGTCTTTGCTGCACTTGCAGAAGTATTAGACAGTGAAAAAAACACTTGTATACAAAATACATTTATTTTTAAGATACATTCTCTTAAAGCAAGTCTAAATATCTTGTATGTTGCTTCTCAAGTAAATGTGTCTTGTTTTAAGGATTTTTAGACCATTTTAAATTTAAATTTGTAGTGAATTTCTTTACTGAATTAAACTTAGTAAAAAAAAATTTTTTTTTGCTTAAATTCAGTGAATGTCATTTAGAGGTATTTTTAAAAGATGATTTTGTCCTATTTATTGTTAATAAGCACGTTTTCTACAACCTTTTATATCGGGGCACAAGCTGTATAGTCTTTTAAGAGCTATAATGCAATAATCATTGAATAGTCGAATAATCGTTAGATTAATCGATTATCAAAATAATCGTTAATTGCTGCCCTAGGGTTAGTGTTAGGATAAGTGTTGCGTTAGGTGTAGGATGAGAGGCAGTGTTGGGTGTAACTTAATTTCTTTTTTTTTTTTCAAAAAAATTTATGTAATGCATTACATTTTAAATTCTTGTAATCAGATTAGAGTTACTTTCAAAGAAGTACATTACTTTCACTAAAGTAAAATGTATAATACATTTAAAATATGATATAAGTTAGCATTTCTGTGACAGCTGAAGGGTGTGCGACCAATGAATCTGGAAGAAAATAGACATTTTGAATTTGAGCTGAAAACCAAAGACTTTTGTAGGAAAAGTGATTTAGAAAGTATCTTAAAAGTTAAAAGTAATCAGTAAGTTAATCTGATCACATTTGTTATAAAAGTAATGTAGTAATTGTTAGTGTTAAACTTGTTAAACTTATTTAGAGTAACTTACCCAACACTGATTAGGGGTAATGTTTACAGTGTATCTAGAGACGTAATTAAATGCAGGTACTTTAAATGTAAGTACAATGACAACATGTAATGCATATACATAATAAGTACATTGTATCAAATGTAGATAAAGACATCTAATAAAAAAGTGCATCCAAATGACTTGAATTCACCTTTTTCTATGATGAACATGTTTTTAATTCCTGAAATTAATGTTGTTTTGACTTTTTCTAAAGCCAAAAATGTCATGTGGTGTAACCAAAGAAATATTTGCATGAGTAGTGCAGGATAATGTTTTGTTATTATTTCTTAAAATAATAAGCACTGAAACATCACTTTACACCCTCAAGGTTGTGACGTTTAAACATATAAAAATGTGATGAAAAGGCACCCTTTGTTCAGGTCATTTTGTGCAACCCTGGGTCTTGATATTCTTGACTCAAATATACCATAATATCTTTCACCTTAAAAACATGAAATTAATGATAAATGCATTTTCCTTAATGGTTACACTATATTACATTTTAAAAATTTCTAATTTCTATTTCTTTTTTCATTCTAAACATGCAACGGTTTACATTCTGAATTCATACCTCTGACACTGGAAATACATTTGTTCTTTTCACTAAACATCTTGGTGTCTCAGTCATCACTTTCATGTGTCTGTCTCTGCACTGGACTATTACTACCACTTAATTCCTAAGAGCTGTTTATGTTGACACTTATACCAACTTCAAGGCTGATCATTTTCTACATGTATTCAGCCCTTGTGCTTGACTTGTGGAGTTTAGACCTAGTTTAGTTTTGCTCTCACAGGCCACACTAAATCTGAAGCTAATGGCTAGTTTGATTGTGGTACTTAAAGCTTCCTCGTTCGTTTATAAATAGAGCTGGGTGGTGTACTCATCCAGACAGACAGGATTACATAATAGCAGATGGCAACTTTTTTCTGTGCTCCATCATGTCTCACCCCTATAATATTTGACTCCTTGTTCAGTTATTTTGAGACAGTCGTTGAAGGTCATCATCTTCAGTATCCTAAAGAAGATCCTTCACCTGAAGGCTAAACACATTCTTTCGTGATCAACAGTGATCAAAACATGCTTCCAGTGCTGAGGGATCTGAGCTGTTGTCACGGGGAGTGTCGCTGTCTCTCACTCCTGAATAGATACTTTGTTGTCCGCCAACTCCACTTGGTCATGCTTTATTCCTCCAGTGCATTTATTGGTATGAAGCACGCTTTTAAACATTAATCATAAATCTATTAAAGAATAATTCCTTCTATCCCTTCATCAAGATAAGCTACAGCACAATACCCATGTGGTGTTGTTTGTGTAGCAGTTTGTGTTCTCTATTTTTGGCCCTCAGGTGTTGATAAAATTCTCCTTTAATTAGAGAGTTGTTTGGGACAGTGAGCTGTTCAAAATATGAAAAGACATTTTCAACATAAGGAATGCTCATCATATCATCATCATCATCATATCATATGAACACATGAATGTTAATTATGGAAGAATGCTTTCAAGTTCTTAAGTAATTATTCAAGACTAGTAAACAATAGCAATAAAAAACAGCAATGAATAGAAACAAAAATTACAAATGAAGACAATTCAGGACTTTTTTTAAGGAAACATTCAGAATGAAATGCAACATTAAACTACTACTGGGCTTCACTGTATGATTATAGTACATTAATACTTTTTACTCAGTCAAGAGCAGTGAGTGTTTTCTTGTTCTGGATTTTTGATTATTATAATGACACACTAGACAGCAGCAGGTCTATTAGCTTACATTTATACTTACAAGTCTGACGTTTTAATGCAAATGTTTTTTAATGTTTTTTTCTCCACTGTTATGTTCACTTATGACATCACTCTCTGTGTTACATGAATACCTCACCAAGACGGGCATTTTGGCAGCATTTTTTTATTTATTTAGCCGTTCAGGTGCATTTCTGAGGTGCAAGACCTCAGAAAATAAATTGTGAACCTCCACAAGTCTGGTTCATCCTTGGGAGCAATTACCAAATGCTTGAAGGTTCCACGTTCATCTGTACAAACAGTAGTACGCAAGTATAAACAACATGGGACCACACAGCCATCATACCACTCAGGTGCAGGACGCATTCTGTCTCCTAGAGATGAACTTAGAAGATTCAAGATTCCGTCTCTTCCCCGGTCACTCCACGCAACTCATAGACTCATAGGAGTTTATTTTCATAACCCGCTTCATTATTATTTGAACTTTAATAAAGGATGCTTTAAAGATCTAATGCCGGTGTGTTTCATTGTGAAACAGAATGCGGCACAATAATTGTTTTATCAATATTATATTGTTTTCATAATCATTGGAAGCCAAAATAATTGTAATTTTCTTTCAACTCATAGTTATGCTACTTTAGTTACGTCTGCCGGAACCGGAAACACATTTCATATTCTATAATCCTGTTTTAAAGTCAATGGCGTCTACGATAATTATTATTCTTAACCTCGGGATACATATCCTGAGATTACCAGGGCCTGCCAGATCCTAATCCGGTCCTGCCTGATGTCTTTCTCCCACTACTACGTGTTGCTGAGTGATGACGACTAACTGCAGCCTGTGCCAGCCAGATATCACTTCAATCTACTACAATGGACTTCACAGAGGATGAACCTATGCTAGCACCAACTGTCAGACATGGGATACTTCACTGAACACTGCCTGAAACTTGGACTTAAAATGGACTCCACTGGAAATTAAACTGCCACAAACTTGCAGTCGAACTGCAATGCACCTCACTGACCTCTGCCTGCATCACCTTGGTCAAAGGATGGACTACACTCTTAAAATGGAGTACATAGATAATAAAATAATTGCAGCCTTCCTCAGCCTAAATGCAATAGACAATTCCGCAGTTAATTACGAATGTAAATTCTAAGACTGTAGTCATTAATCTTATAGCTAATACAATATATTTTTGTTTAAACATTGGCGCCCCTAACACTTACAAAGTTTACTCATTTTGTACAGCACATAAATAACTAATATTGGCATTATATTCATGATGTTAGCCAGAGGGGAACTGGCCCCCACAGTGAGTCTGGTTTCTCCCAAGGTTATTTTTCTCCCATTAACAAACATCTTATGGAGTTTTGTGTTCCTTACCACAGTCGCCGTCGGCTTGCTCACTGGGAGTCTAATTATACAAATTAATTATTTTCTATTATTTATTTTAAGGCACAATTTATAATGATGTCTTTTTTCTTTTCTTGTTTTAAACCGCTTTATTATGACTCAAAGACATTATTATAGTACAGGTTTTTCCTGTTGAAGCTTAATTTTCTGTAAAGCTGGTTTGAAATGAAGAGCACTATAAAATTAAAAATGACTTGGAGTTCTCTTATGATCATTGGCCTCCAACTTCAAACACTCAAGGACTGCACATCTTTATTTTTTGACATCTTCATATTGTCTGCTTCAAGCAAAGGGAACACTTAAAACAAGGTTTAAGCTTATTCTCAGCCGAATGGATTCAGATTTTATTTATATAATTTTTGTATTTTTAAAATATGAGCTAATATGTTTTTGGGTGTCCATAATTACCCTCTTGATGCATATCTGCAGAACCATTTTAAATATTTTTTTTTGTCAAGGCCATCTCTAGATGACATTTTGTGTTGCTGATTCTTAATAATAGTGTATTTTTGCACTCTCGAAAATGTAGATTTAAGTTAATAAATAAAGGTAAATTTGTAGTTTCAGAATTATTTGTACTTTGTACAGACCTTTGTTTTGTTGGACAAGTAAAACTATTTTCATATCTTGTGACCCACATTTGGTTTTTGACCATTTAAAATGGGTAAAATTCATGGGTGAGCCACATTTTTCTGGGATTTACCCATATCCAGTAGGGCCATAAAAATGAAAATATGTAAAAAGGAAAGTTTGTTCTGAATAAGAATCTAAAAGGGTATTACCATATCTTTAAAACTTCTGGAGTTATTGGTACTCTAACTTTGGAAAAACAATACAAAGTTTTAAATCTCACCATTGGCATATAATGCAGCAAGGGGTGCTGAAGTCAATGTCGACCTCTGGTTGAGTTGACAGAATGACCAACACACATTTCCTCTAATTTCTAATTTCTAAATTCTTTTTTTTTTTTTTGCCTATTTATTATTGCGGTATAGTCTAGTTCAGATGAATCTGGTTCTAAACTGCATGCAAAAACAAAAAAGCAGTTGGTTGCATACCATGTCAGTCAGATTGTGTCCCAGTGTCTAAGTGAGCTCTCTTGGCCAGAATAAACTACAAAGCAGACAAAAGTGTCGAAAGTCTGTATATGTGAGACTATATTTGACTAGAACTAAATGTTCCATCGTAAGGGTGTGGTCATAGTTAGACTCACCCTTTGGTAGGAGGTGTGGTGATGTAATTGATTGGGATAAATTAGGTGATGAGTTAGATATGGGAATTTCAACTGAGCTTTGCTTTCCTTTATTCTCTTCACCTTGCAACCACTACCTAAAATTGCCATGTTACTGTACATTTAAAGCTGAGAATGTGTGGTGTTTGCTGACAAAGGATTGCCTACAAATGTGAAAATTACATCACAGTGAATAATTGAAACAGTTTTTGCCTTGACCTTTGGGAGAGTCTTCTTTGCTGTTGTGTATTTAATACATGTAGCTGCAGTTTGCTTTGACTCATATTTTCACCCTCTTTCCCTGCAGATCAGTCCTTACATCCATGGTGGTGCAGCTAGCTGATGGAAAGGAAGGCCAGCAAACAGCTCAATATGGTCTCCAGGCTGCCCAAGTTTACTTCTCGCTCCTCAGCTACCACCACAAACTCCCTCCCCCAAGGATCTGCCCTCCCTGTCTCCTCTTTGGGGTGTAAAGGTGCACCTCAAGGGCGGCACACTATTTTGACACGAGTGCCATCACTGAAGTGGAGAAAGGGCGAAGAGGACAGTGGAAATAAAGTTCAACATTCTGACAGCTTGGAAGAGGAGACAAGTGTAGCTATATGTCCCCCTGTGGTTAAAAAGACATCTCACACAGATGCGGTTAAATTAAAGAGTGTAGTCCCCACTGCACAAAGTTGTAGCCCAAGGGCTATATCCCAGCCCAGCAAAACCTATCCCCGAATGACTGCTCCCAAACGCCTCTCCGCAGGGCATGCCCTCTATAATGGCACCACTACTCTGAAAGTCAGTGGTGTTAATGGACGTTGTGGGTCTGACCCCTCAGGGTCTGGTCTGGAACATTCATTCCAACAAAGAAGCCTGGAGAGCACACTGTCCCTATCCAACGATAGCCTCAAGTCAGCCTCTAAAGAGAACATAGTGCGCTCGCTGAGTTTGACCCACTTCAAGAGGGTAGCATCCCCCACCGACCTTCCAATGACCCGTTCCTTTTCTTTTAACAAAGCTTCAGAGCTGGCTAAAGAGCTTCCAAGAACCTTAGCACAATCTCCAGTGGCTAGGTCAGCCGTCATTAAGCCAAATCCGCTATTATCTGAAGGTAAAGTGAGCAAGTATGGGATTGCAAGGCCGTCTGTAACTACAAGTAGTGGGCCTTTGCCAAAAGGTACAATAAAGAAATCCCTTTTACCCAGCTTCTCGAGTAACAAGTCCTCAGCACTCAGCTACAGACTGACACGTCCATCACTCATCAAGTATCCTCGTCCTGTTATAGCTGGGCCTGACCAGAATGAAGCAGAATTGAGTCAAAAGGTCAAAGACCCTACACAGGTAGCAGAAACCAGTTCAGAGGCAACTAGCAATGCTGAAAGTGCAGACACTACACCGGATGAGACCCCATCTGAAGCAAAGGAGATAGATCACGGTCTAGGCCCTTCCTTGGAGAACATGTCACTATCATCCACCTCCTCCCTGGAGCACAACGACACTAGTGAGGAGTACATTGATGACTTTGATAATCTCGGGAACGGAGGCGAGATCTTGCTCTTGCCTGTCCACCATGATGGGTTAGACCACTTAGGACTTTGTGAGGATGACAACGCTCTAATTGCTGAGTGCAGTGAGTCGTCACCGGTGACCAGCTTGCACAGCTTCCTGTCTGAAACGGTTGATTGGGCAGGGATGGGCCTCACAGGTGTGGCTGAGTATTTCTCTTTCCATTAACACCTCAAAACAACTTTTCTCACATTCTAAACTTTTCTGAAATTCTGATCACCAAAGCCCAAAGTATTCTTCGTTTTTTAAGCGTACACTAGCATACATACAGTTGAACACTCTAGCCTTTCTCCATTTGACAGTGTGTGCGTACACATACGGTGATATGGTGGATTCTTTTTACTTCAGTAGTTGCCTTTATGGTTTTTCAGACTCAGGTTGGAGACTCAAATGCAGGTATCTCCTGATAACCTCAAACACATGCTCTTGAAGTGCACATCAATTTTTTTTTCCACATTTGTCTTCTGTGGCGTTAAAGGATTAGTTCACCCAAAAATGAAAATTCTCTCTTGATTTACTTACATTTAAGCCATCCTAGATGTGTATGACTTTCCTTCTTCAGCAGAACCGAAGTTAAGTACATTTCAGCTCTTTGTTCATACAATGCATGTTAACAGGTGCCATCAGTCTGCTGGCTATTTGATGGTCTAAGTCATATTTAGGCATCATAAAAGTAATCCACACAACTTCAGTCGATCAATGAATGCCTTCTGTAGCAAGCCGATAGGTTGTTTAAGAAACAAATCGATAATTAAAATGTTTTTAACTTCAAATCAGTGGTTCTGGCCAGCGCTGGATTGCTGTTTGAAATGAACTAACTCTTGCGTGACGTTAGTTTCTCTGCTGTATACAAAGTGCACGCGTCCGGCTTCTCGCGTAAACGCGCCATTGCGCTTACATCACGCACAGCAGTGTTATGGTTTACTGTTAGTAGGAAGCAATTTTTTACACAAACCTATTGATTTGCTTCAGAAGACATTAATTGTTTGACTGGAGTCATGTGAATTACTTTTATGCTGCCTAAATATGTCTTTTGGACATATTTAGGCCTTCGCTTCTGCCGAAGAAGGAAAGTCATACACATCTGAGATGGCTCAAAGGTAAGTAAATCATGAGAGGATTTTCATTTTAGGATGAACTAACCCTTTATCTTTTTGCACTAATTTGTTTACCAATGGCACAACTGTGAATGTTTCCACCAACTAATTAGTGCAAAGAGTTCCAGGCACATTCGCACACTATGCATACGAAGTACGCATGGTTAGAAAAACCGGGCTGTGCACGTACAGTTTCGTGTAACCAGCTAATGATGAAACTGTCACTTTCCCTGTACGCATACACTAGCACAAAAATGAAGTGTGCTTTGGGCTTAAGGCAACATACTAACTTAAATGGAACCTCATAATAAAAAGATTTTAAAATGCTCTGAAAGGTCCTCGCCCCACTCCCCCTCCCTCAATTTAAGCAAACCCAAAGTAAAATAATTCACAGTTAGAGAATGCTTCTGATTAGTTTGTTTTCTGCTTGGCTAAAAATGCCGGATCGCTCTGCTGATTGTTATTTTTGTTTTGCGTTATGCACGGTCTGTCACAGAGACAGGAGGGATTTCTCAAGACACCTATTTCAGTGACATGTTTCAGGCCTTAGGGACCATTTTATGCTTATTATTCCAAAAATCCCTTGCAGCATGTTTAGTAGCCAGCAACTCTCTTAACAATCACTCACACGCCACCATTCCTGTGACAAAAACCCCATATAACACAGTGTGTTGTGCTGTGGGATGCAACAAAACTTCAGGTGTACTTGCATAGATGTTGTTGCCTCGGTTGCATTCTGTGAATTCTTTATTCGTCATTTTAGCTGCACCAAAAACAGCTCTTACGTTCATACAGACGGTAATATTGTGGCCAAATCAGACCAGAAAACAACACTAACATTCATAACTTTTAAATGAGAGAATTTGTTTTTTTGGTCACACCACCCTTTCATGCAAGAACACCTTTGACCCCCCCACTCAATAATCTGATTGATTAAATTTTTTATGCTTTTAAAAGATTTACTGCATTTTGTTTAACCTTATAACATGAAAAAGTTTCTTTAAAAAAAATACAGTGAAATCAGGGTTTTTCCTGGCTCAAAATGAGGCGGAGGTGGTTCCATACTGATCAAAAAAAGTCACGTTAAAAACACGTAAACATTGGCTTTGCATTAATACACTATTAATGACCAGGCAACTGAATACTAGTGTTCATTTTGTCAGCTGTTTCTTAATTTAGTCTTAGTCCTGTGTCAAATGTCCTTTTTAGTTTTGATCATATTTAGTCAAACCTTATCCTATTTGTATTTATTTTTTTGTCAAGTTTTGTTTGACAAAGTCTGGGCTTTTTAATGTAGTTTTAGTCATTGAAAACTGTTGATATTTTAGTCATATTTTAGTAACATTTAGTCATATTGATATTTTAGCCACTGAACACTGTAAACATTTTAGCCATAAGAGTATTTTTGTCAATCTTGTCTATCCAAAACCAATATACACACTCAAACACACACACACACACACACACACACACACACAGTTGTGTTTCCATGTTTTATGGGGACTTTCCATAGACATAATGGTTTTTATACTGTACAAACTTTATATTCTATCCCTAAACCTAACCCTACCCTAAACCTAACCCTACCCCTAAACCTAACCCTCACAGAAAACTTTCTGCATTTTTACATTTTCAAAAAACATAATTTAGTATGATTTATAAGCTGTTTTCCTCATGGGGACCGACAAAATGTCCCCACAAGGTCAAAAATTTCGGGTTTTACTATCCTTATGGGGACATTTGGTCCCCACAAAGTGATAAATACACGCTCACACACACACACACACACACACACACACACACACACACACACACACACACACACATTTTATTGTTGTAAATCTCTCCCGGTCTCGACTCCCGCTAAGATTGGGTCTCTTCCGCGACTGGTTGAAGCAGCTCTGACCGCAAAGAGAATGACAGTGTTGGAGTTTGTGTTTATTTACATGTCACGCTCCCTCCCGTATTATATGAAGTATAATTAAGGATGAAATAAAGATATATCGCCAAGCTGTGATCTGTGTTTCTATCAGACACTCGAGGTGCAGCGCTCCTCTCGTCTCGCGTGTCATCAGTATAGTTTTATATGACCTCAAGTTATGTTAAATGACATCAAGTGACTATTCGACAATGGAATTGTTTTATTATTATTGCTGAGATTTGTAGTTACAAATGACAATCCACCGAGTGCAACGCTTGTTAGTGTTTTCCATGAAGACACCCACCAGAGTTTGTAGACAGCTGGAGGCGGCACGAAATTTGACAGAGGTGACCACCTAGTAATTCTCTATGCAGGAAAAACTCTGGAAATGTATTTCACTTTTCAGTTTTCACTTTTTTGCTGAATAATGAAAAGTTACACTTAATAAATAATAAATAAAACATATGTATGAACTGACAAGGACTAAATTGTTCTGTTATTTTTTGCATACTCTGTGTTATATAAATACATCAAATATTTGAATGATGGCTGTATACTTGTAAAACATCAAAGAATAGAATAAAATAAGTGATTCTAATGCAGAAGCAATGTTAATACACAATAGCACATCCAAAAATGTTACTCACCCTTCCTCTTCAAAACGGGTATGACTTTATCAAAAACTAATACTAATTTGTTAACTGACCCTTTGCAGATGCCTTAAAAGCATTTCTGACCAATCCTAATTTAGAAAGTGTTTTCTTTTTTCCAACAAGAGTCTATGGGAGTAAAATGTGTTAGCAGAATTTAATAGAAAGATCCAAAAAATGTACTGTATGTAGAGAGGATACATTCAGTGTTTGTTGTTTTTAATCTTGAAATAAATCTCGAGAAGAGTGTGTTCCCAAATGAACATGTATAATAACAGCAAGGACACCTACATTTGCGCCAAGTAAATTAAAGCTAATAAGTTAATGTTACAGGTGAAAGTAGATAAAGAGTTTCAGCATCATAGTGAGTATGTTATGAGATGTTATGAGCAGTTCTGTTCACTTACATTAATGTTATCAGGTATGTAATCACTTTCAAATGACACTTTCTCATTATTAAGTGAATGTGAAAATCATTTTTCTGTATTTAAAAAATCTGATATTTCCACATCTGTTTTTTTTGTACCAGTTTTTACGAGTACTTTAGACATAACCGACTGTGTTTACATTATAACCTCGCCAAGACAGGAATTTAATGACATTTTTAAGCGTATTTGACCATTTAGGCACAAATCCGCAGTAGCGCGAGCCGTCTGAGCACACGTGCACATAAAGCACGCACACACATAAGCTACCCGTCACTCACACGCGACAACAGAATCTTTGAGATTGTTTTTATCTGTGTGGGTTCTCTCTCTGATCGCTTTGACCCTGTTTGCACCTGGTATTAAGATACATCTCAGGTGATCCGGTCACATGTGGTCATGTAAGACACATCACTGTTTACACCTGGTCATTAAATGCATCTCCCGGGACCACTTGTGTTCAGATTTGGAGGGGAGGGTTTCATGACAACATACATCAGTCACTCAAGAAAAAGAAAAGAAATGGCTGTTTCTCCCGGATGTTATTATATCCCGCATTATTTGCTACCTACCTTTTGGAGTAGCCTTTGCACGCCAATGATGCCTTAAAATGAAGACAAAATCATCAAGATGGGAAAAAAGCTTCTTATTTAAAGATTGACTAAGGTGTTTCCATGATCAGCAAGTATGAATCTGATTGGCTGTATGACTCTATCACTCTTTTTCAGCTGGTAAAGATGGCTTTGAGCATGAGAATTTGGCTGCTGTTGGTGATTTTCATCACGGCTCGTCTCTGGACCTGTCTCCCTCGGTCAGCTCTGGTGGAACCTACATGTGGGATGAAGAGGGGCTGGAAGCACTGGGTGGATCTGGACATCTGTGTGGGAGTTTTGACTCTGATCTCAACAGCATGGTGAGTCAAAGCTTGTTTTGCATATTTGTCTCCCCATTTATTCACCCTCATGCCATCCCAGATGTGTGTGACTTTCTCTCTTCTGCTGAACAACAAAGATCTTTAGAAGAATATTTCAGGTCTGTTGGTCCATAAAATAAAAAAAGGTCCAAAACATTGAAGCTAAAAAAAGCACATAAAGGCAGCATAAAAGTCATCCATAAGACTCCAGTGGTTAAATCAATATCTTCTGAAGTGATATGATAGGTGTGGGTGAGAAACAGATCAATATTGAAGTCCTTTTTACTATAAATTCTCCTCCCTGTCCACAAAAGAAGAACTCGTTGGAGAGAGAAGCACTTAGGAAAGCTGTTAGGAAGTGGAGATGTATTGCAATACATTAAATCATGATTTGTATCTTGAGGTAGTTGGCAATATGCAGCCCTAATATGAAGGACATCAAAAATGACTTTTTACACTAAGGAGGCAGTAACATTCGGGGCTTGGGTGGGGTTTTAGAAATCTTTGGCCCTGTGGTTGAGGAACACTACTCTCATACACTGCAAAGGGAAACTAAGACTTCTAGTGTCTTTTACAGCTGCTGAATTTACCTGTCAAATGGTCTGTGAATCAGTGTGCTTTAGGGGGGACATTTTCATTCTCAGTGTGGTTGTTTCAGTTTATTGTGTAGGTCAAAGTGAGGTCTGTCTCCTGTTTATCTCCCAGAGCTCGAGTTAATGGAGATGCCGTCTCTGATGACGCATCATAGCACCGGCAGTGCTCTGATTGGCTCGTGCTGATGGTCATTTGTCTTTCTACTGGAAGCAACCAATCAGATTGTGAGCTTCATGGCATTCAGTAAATGGTGAGGTGAAATCAAAGTCAAAAGAGAGGATGACTGTGCACTTCTCCTGATTCTGTGTTGACTTCTTTACTGTCTACAGTATCATCTCAATTGGAACTCTCTTGAACAAGATTAATCTGACAGCAGTTTAGAGAAAGAACATACAAACTGTTTTTGGGCCATGAATATCCGTGCTAATGTTTCTGCGTTTTAAAGCGCGGGTGTTCTAGCTGTATTTCTGTGCAAACAAAACTGCATTGTGTATGTAGAGATCTGCCCTGGGTGACCTGTACCTGGATCTGTATGAATGTGATTTGATGGCAAGGTTTCTTGTATATTTTCAGAAAGCCATCAGCGTTTTACTGTACGTCTGATAAATTCAGATTCTGAATCATCCATCAACTGACAAGTTGTGAGCGTTATACCTAAAGTTTTATGACAATATGAGGCATAATTACATCCCCCTACTGTTACTTTTAGTGCTTTGTTTATTTTAATAATACTGTCTGATTATAAGTCATATCTGTTGTTTTATTAGGCTCTGACGTCTGAGTGAAAAGCAGTTTCACTTGCTGGTGTGTCAGCGACATCTTGTGGATGTTTCGTGTCATACACTGTAAAAACTACTTAAAAAAGTATAGTAACAGTATTACACATAATATTTTTATGAACTCTTTAAGCCTTCCCCATAATTAAATCACGTGAAGTGACTGAAATTAGTGAGCATATGGCACATCATGTTTATTCTATTAAGCAAATTTACTGATTTTCTAAGGCTTAAAATTATAAAAGTATTTTTTCCATCTTAAAATATTTAAAATGATTAATATCTAATGCATTTTAATGCATTTATCAATAATATTTTCAATATCATTCCCACTCATAACATTTAGATAACTCGTACAACAAAATAAAAAAAAAAACAGTATTTATTTTATCAAACAGTGAGCAGTGTACGTTACACAAAACATATTGATTTAAAAAAAAAAAAGTCAAAATATATATACACTCACCTAAAGGATTATTAGGAACACCTGTTCAATTTCTCATTAATGCAATTATCTAATCAACCAATCACATGGCAGTTGCTTCAATGCATTTAGGGGTGTGGTCCTGGTCAAGACAATCTCCTGAACTCCAAACTGAATGTCAGAATGGGAAAGAAAGGTGATTTAAGCAATTTTGAGCGTGGCATGGTTGTTGGTGCCAGACGGGCCGGTCTGAGTATTTCACAATCTGCTCAGTTACTGGGATTTTCACGCACAACCATTTCTAGGGTTTACAAAGAATGGTGTGAAAAGGGAAAAACATCCAGTATGCGGCAGTCCTGTGGGCAAAAATGCCTTGTTGATGCTAGAGGTCAGAGGAGAATGGGCCGACTGATTCAAGCTGATAGAAGAGCAACTTTGCCTGAAATAACCACTCATTACAACCGAGGTATGCAGCAAAGCATTTGTGAAGCCACAACACGCACAACCTTGAGGCGGATGGGCTACAACAGCAGAAGACCCCACCGGGTACCACTCATCTCCACTACAAATAGGAAAAAGAGGCTACAATTTGCAAGAGCTCACCAAAATTGGACAGGTGAAGACTGGAAAAATGTTGCCTGGTCTGATGAGTCTTGATTTCTGTTGAGACATTCAGATGGTAGAGTCAGAATTTGGCGTAAACAGAATGAGAACATGGATCCATCATGCCTTGTTACCACTGTGCAGGCTGGTGGTGGTGGTGTAATGGTGTGGGGGATGTTTTCTTGGCACACTTTAGGCCCCTTAGTGCCAATTGGGCATCGTTTAAATTCCACGGCCTACCTGAGCATTGTTTCTGACCATGTCCATCCCTTTATGGCCACCATGTACCCATCCTCTGATGGCTACTTCCAGCAGGATAATGCACCATGTCACAAAGCTCGAATCATTTCAAATTGGTTTCTTGAACATGACAATGAGCTCACTGTACTAAAATGGCCCCCACAGTCACCAGATCTCAACCCAATAGAGCATCTTTGGGATGTGGTGGAACGGAGCTTCGTGCCCTGGATGTGCATCCCACAAATCTCCATCAACTGCAAGATGCTATCCTATCAATATGGGCCAACATTTCTAAAGAATGCTTTCAGCACCTTGTTGAATCAATGCCACGTAGAATTAAGGCAGTTCTGAAGGCGAAAGGGGGTCAAACACAGTATTAGTATGGTGTTCCTAATAATCCTTTAGGTGAGTGTATACACAAACACACACACTACCGGTCAAAAGTTTTGAAACACTTGACTAATGTTTCTCGCGATCTTAAAAAATCTTTTGATCTGAAGGTGTATGCTTAAATGTTTGAAATTAGTTTTGTAGACAAAAATATAATTGTGCCACCATATTCATTTATTTCATTATAAAACTAAAATTTTATTAAAAAAAAAAAATGTTTTTGAAATTGATGACTTGGACCAAATAATAAAGAAAAGCAGCCAGTAAGTGCCCAACATAGATGGGAATCTATATGCTTTTAAATACTGTTTAAAAGCATCTCAGGGTGATTCCTCAAGAAGTTGCTGGAGAAAATGTCAAGAGTTCATGTCTGCAAATGTGCTGGTGGTGTAGTGGTCTAAGCATATAACTGGTAATCTGGTAATCAGAAGGTCGCTGGTTCGATCCCCACAGCCACCACCATTGTGTCCTTGAGCAAGGCACTTAACTCCAGGTTGCTCCGGGGAGATTGTCCCTGTAATAAGGGCTCTGTAAGTTGCTTTGGATAAAAGCGTCTGCCAAATGCATAAATGTAAATGTAAATGTAACAGTTATATGATATTTATTTTGGATTTTGTTTCATGACAACATAATTCCCATAGTTCCATTAATGTTATTCCATAGTTTGATGACAAAAATGTGAACTAAAAACTAGAGATGCACCGATCGACCGGCCAGGGTCCGTAATTAGCCGATTTTCCGCATGCTCGGCCGGTCAGCCTCACATCTTTACGATTCCAAGCCGGTCCGTTTTTTTGCCAGTGTCGCAGGCAATAACGTCACAGCCACACGTAAACATGTCATTGGCGTTGAAGATCTTCACTGTGAGTGAAGAATACATAAAGTTTGAAATGTGTAATAATTGTAAGGCCAGAGTAAACCGTGGGGGAACCACCACAATAACTTTCGGAACAACAAAACTAATTAGACATTTAAAACACCATCACCCAGCTGAAAATGCCCATTTTAAAAAAATCGAAAGTGAAAAAAAAAGTGAAAGCGGCTAAAGCTAGCCAGAGCTCAGAGCCAGTCACAAGTCAGCAGCCTCTCCTATCATCCCTTGGAATGAGCAGCGAAAAGACCAAAGCAATTACGAGGAAAATGATGGAATTCATGGCCCTGAATGACCAGCTGTTCTCCATAGTTGAGGACAGAGGGTTCTGAAATCTGATACATTTCCTCGATACAGAGTATGAGGTACTTTCCGACGTCACGTTGCCCGAGTTGTTTAATCTCGTGTCATGTCACACAATAAATCATTCTCTACTATTATTCTGACATTTCACATTCTTTAAATAAAGTGATCCTGACTGACCTATTTTTTGTACTGCCTTGAATTTTTTGTGATTTAAAAAGTATTGCTACTAAATATTTTAAAAATCTAATAAAATAAAATAAAAATGAATCCAAGAATCCAGTTCAGTAATCTTCATCTTCAAGAGGTCTCGCATTCTCATTGTTGGTCGTGCAGTTGAAATAGAGATTACAGTACTGGAGACATTCCTGTAGTAATTGATGTATTCAGGTGAAACTAGAACAAGTGCTGTATTACCTTCAAGAGCCACGTGGGGGCAGAAGAACCTCAATTCACCCTGATGTTTCACGTCTTCCATTTCACTGAGCAGATCATGTTGCTACACGTCTTAAAGAAATAGTTCACCCTAAAATGAAATGTCATCATTTACTCACACTCATGTCATCCCAAATCCGACTTTCTTCCTCCCATGAAGCACAAAAGAAAATGTTCTGCTAAATGTTTTGCAGCTGCTTTGTCCATAAAATGACAGTGAATGAGGAATGTGGCTGTCAAGCTCTAAAAAGAGTAAAAAAGCACCATAAAATATGATAAAGGTCTTCTGAAGTCATGCGAAAACTCTGTGTGAGGAACTGACTGAAATTGAAGTCATTATTGGCACATGATGATGTCATTTATTTGAAGGCAGACTTGTTGTGGTATATTTAAGATATCAGTTGATCAGTCGATGATGGTGAATGCATGGCACTTAAATCCAGAAGAATTCATGAAATGCATTGCTTTTTTGAAGGTGTGAATCAGGATGAATATTCCGGGGTTTTGTGAGGAGCTGACACAGTAAGTTTTGTCTGACACAGAAGGTCTCTTTCACACATGTTCTTACTCCTACTGTTGTTAAACAAGAGACCCATGTCCTTTAAACACCCCACGAAATGGCATAAGTGCAGTTTGCTTTCCTGTGTTGACCTTTTTCCTATTGAATCAGGAAGTTGGGACAGGACATTTGAAGGGCTCATCTTTGTTTTGAAATAGCCAGTAGCCTTTACTTTACATTATAGCTGTGAACCATGATGTGCTACTTGTTATTTCTGTCGATTGCAGGTGGTTTATACCTTTTAGCCATATGGCAGCAATTTATACAATTTTTTCCACATTTTTCTCATTGGTATTTTTAAAGATAATGGACATTATCCATTATATAATTGAATTTATACATAAATAACACAATTATGATTTGTATTTCTTCTTTTCAGACAAAAATGAACACAGTAATGTTTTATGGAAAGGGCAAGAAAGGTGCTCAGGTAGCTCTTCACATTAACAACACGAGGATGCGATAGGCTTTAGTGACAATATTGAAGAATACATGATGATGGTTCACTCAATTTCAGTTTGTAGGAGTTCCAAGTGAATACATAAATCAATGAATTCAAGGAGAAACTGATAATTATTAAGAAACTAGTTTTTGGACCATTTTGCATTGTTACAAAGTTGTCTTTTTCCCCTCCAAAAGTAATACTTTTTATTGTTATTAGAGATATTTTATTTCAGAAAATCAAATAGTAAAAAATATTCCACCATTATAACATAATGTGTACTATACAGGGTTAAAGGGTGAGTGACATTTTCAGTAAAGAGAGCATTTTATTGGACTGAAATGTTGATGTCATCCATATTTTTGGTCCATTGTCCTATTGTAAGATATATACTGTAAATGTTAAAATCTGCTAAAAGTTCATTTTCTCTACTTTTAAGTGTACAATATTATATACACTGGCTGCTAAAAGTTTGGAATAATGTTCAGATTTTGCTCTTATGGAAAGAAATTGTTCATTTTATTCACCAAAGAGAGATTCAACTTATCACAATGTATAGTGAGGAGATTAATAACGTGAAAAATCACTATTACAATTTGAAAAATTAAAAAAGTACTACTTGCACTCCTTCAAAGAGTTCTCATAATAAAATCCTCCACGTGCAGCAATGACAGCTTTTCAGATCCTTGTTTAGCTGTCAGTTTGTCTAGATACTCAGGTGACATTTCACTCCACACTTCCTGTAGCACTTGCCATAGATGTGACTGTCTTGTCGGGCACTTCTCACACACCTTACAGTCTAACTGATCCCACAAAAACTCAATGGGGTTAAGATCCATAACACTCTTTTCCAATTATCTGTTGTCCAATGTCTGTGTTTCTTTGTCCACTCTAACCTTTTCTTTTAGTTTTTCTGTTTCAAAAGATGCTTTTTCTTTCCAATTCTTCCCATAATGCCTGCACCCCTGAGTCTTCTCTTTACTGTTGTACATGAAACTGCTGTTGAGCGGGTAGAATTCAATGAAGCTGTCAGCGGAGGACATACTTCTCCTCTTGTTTAGTTGTACATCTGGTCTTCCACATCTCTTTCTGTCCTTGTTAGAGACAGTTGTTCTTTGTCTTTGAAGACTGTAGTGTACACCTTTTTATGAAATCTTCAGTTTTTTGGCAATTTCAAGCATCGTATAGACTTCATTCCTCAAAACAATGATTGACTGATGAGTTTCTATGGAAAGCTGTTTCTTTTCTTTGCCATTTTTTTTTTTTTATCTAATATTGACCTTAAGACATGCCAGTCTATTGCATACTGTGACAACTCAAAAACAAACACAAAGACTGATTAAGAATGTTAAGCTTCATTTAATGAATCAAATATATTTCTCCTGTGTTTGATATAATGGCAAGTGATTTTCTAGAACCAAATGATCAATTTATCATGATTACTCAAGGATAAGTTGTTGGAGTGATGCTGCTGTCTAGATTTGATGAAAAATGACTTTTTTCAAATAGTGATGGTGCTGTTTTACATCAGTAATGTCCTGATTATACATTGTGATCAGTTGAATGCCACTTTGGTGAATAAAATTACCAATTTCCTTCCGAAACAGTGAAATCTGTACATTATTCCAAACTTATGGCCACCAGTGTGGATGTTATATTCAAAACTAAAAGATATTTATTTAAAAAAACAAAATTCATTTTTCATTTCATGAGATCTTTAGATACCGGTACACAGTTCTGCTCTGTTACTCCATACACTTCAAACCCTTCAGTCAGTTTTGTTACTTTAATAATAATAATAATAATATGTTTTATTTATATAGTGCCTTTCTAATTCCCAAGGTCGCTTTACAAAGGTGACGTGTCAAACACTTCAAAACAAACAAAGCAAACACAAATAAATAAATAAAAACAAAGATTTCAAACAGAAGTTGGAGGATAATAATTAACCTCATGCATGAGAGTAACAGAGTAAAAAGCATATTTTTCAACAGCTGTTTGAAGGATTCATAGGAGGTGACATCCTGGAGGTTATGAGGCAGAGAGTTCTTAAGTCTAAGGGCCACAACACTAAAAGACTTACCACCCATGGAAGACAATCTAGACTTAGGAAGACATAAGAAGACCTTAATGAACGAGCAGGGGAGTCATGATCGAGAAGGTTTGATAAATGTTGGGGTGCAAGATTATGAAAAGTCTTGTAGGTTATAATTACAATCTTGTTCCATATGCGGTATTCAACAGGTAGCAAGTGTAGTTGCTTGAGAATGGAAGGAATGGGTGCTGACCTTCTAGTATGTGTGACTGTAAATATATGTGACAAAAGCATGGATTATAGTCTCTACACTTTGGAAACTGAGAGTGGGTTGAATGCGAGAGATGTTCCGTAAATGGAAAAAAGCTGTCTTAACGACATTGTTAACATGGGCATCAATCAATAGTGTGGTGGTTGCCTAGGTTGTGCACAGTTTTAGATTGATTGATTGGAACACCTTCCAGGTCCATTGTAAAGAGTGACTGTCTAGAAATAAGGGACTTTGGGCCAATCAGCATTAATTCTAACTTTAGATAGTTTGCTGCCAACCAGTGCTTTAAATCATGGATGCAGGCAGATAATTAGGGGGAGGAAAAGCTAAGGCAGCACTAGAGCTAATATAGATCTGAATGTCATCAGCATAACACTGGTAACTGAAGCCATGACTTCTTAATATATGTCCTAGATGTAACATGTAGATTAGAAAAAGGAGTGGACCAAGGACTGAGCCCTGGGGGACAGCACATTTGATGTTAGCTGTTGCAGATTTGTGTTTGTTATAGATGACAAATTGTTGTCTGTCACTATGATGTGTACCACTCTAAAGCAATACCAGTGATACCAATAGCAAACAGACATGCAAGAAGTAAGTTAGGGCAGATAGTGCCAAATGCAGTTTACACCAATATATTTTGTTTGATAAATCTTCAAAAGGTTTCATGTATATTAGTCGCATGTGATGACTGTGATATTATGTCTGCCAATCCGTCTGTTGTTTGTGCTGGATGTTTGGGGGGGCCACAGGCGCTTCGTATCTGCTCATTACATACTGCTGCCTTTATCTCAAATTTCTGAGCAGAGTGGCACATTTTGAGCACTGTTTTTGCTTCAAACATGAACTACACTTAAAATTGTGAGAAGAGGTTTGCTGTTACTTTTCTAAACTGTCAAACCTTTGATATTAGTTTTTATATGATAGCATGATCAAAATGCATGGTAAAAGGGGTAGAAAAATTGCATTGAAGGAGGGACCTGAGTGATATCCAGAGACCAGAATATCAGCTCTTTTGCCAGTAACCCACCTATAAACCACCCAG
Source organism: Xyrauchen texanus (assembly GCF_025860055.1). NCBI lineage: Eukaryota > Metazoa > Chordata > Actinopteri > Cypriniformes > Catostomidae > Xyrauchen > Xyrauchen texanus. The sequence goes on along the minus strand of NC_068308.1, from coordinate 2,966,953 downwards.
GACACCTAGCAACCACATAGAAATGTGCAAAGAACCACTCAGAACACCTTCACAACCACATAGTAAGAGTTCTGCACGGGCTAACATTAGAGATTGACCGATTAATCGGTTTTGACGATTAATCAGCATTGATAGCTGCTTTTGAAACTATCAGTTATTGGCCAAAATCATAACATAATAATATTATATAAACAATTACTGACACCTTGTGGGTTTTTTTATGGCAAGTGAACGATCAGCCTTTTCCAGCACCTTAGTTATTGGTATTGGCAAAATCCAATACCGGTTGACCAATGTAAAAATCTTAATAGCTTAAAGACTATACACAGAGGGGTTTCCATTTTAGTAAAGTTAACATGGTTCCAGAGTGCCTTTAGACCATAAAGTGCTTTCCTTCTAAATTTATATTTATTAATCAACATATTACAAGCCTTTAATGATAAACAAATAGATTTCTGTTGTAATTTTATGAAATTAATCAGAGGTCATCTTCTTTGGCATGGATGACAAGAAAAGACAATACACTGACTAGTTTGTACCGTACTCTTTCTCACTTTAATAAAAATATAAAAATGGTCCATTCAGAATTTTACATTTTCTCTCAGGGATACCCCTGAACCCCCATACAGTATCATTACGCAGTCACAAGGGCTTCTACGCAACCATATTTTCTATATGAATGTAACACAATATAAAAATAATTTTTATATAAAAATGATATGCTGTCATTATGCTTCAAAACTAGCAGATGCTCTTTTAACATTCATATCCAACTGCACTTGATTGATAAACTCATATTGTAATATATAAAAAAAATATTTGTAATATTTTGGGAGACGATCCCTCAGACATCACTGCTTTGGCTGTCTCTGGGCCCCCAATGCATTTTTGTGTAGACTATTTTGACTGTTTAGGATTTTTTTTCTTCTTCTTATGTCAAATTGGAAATTAAAAAAATGTGCAATGTGATTGTTTATCATTATAGATATTGATATGTAGTAATAAGACATCCAGCCTTTTAGACTCTGTTAACATTGCTGAACACCTTCGCAACCACATAGCAAGAGTTTTGCATAGGAAAGGCTAGAGGTTGGCCGAGTTTTACAGATTAATCAGCACCGATAGCTGCATTTGGAACTATTGGTTATCAGTAAAAATGGAACATAAAATAAACAATCACTAATACCTGTGGACATGTAAGTGAACTACTGCTACTGTAAAAGTGAACGATCAGTCTTTTCCATCATCTTAGTTATCGTTATCGGTAAAATCCAATATCGGTTGATTTCTAGCAAACACTACCTACATTTTCTTTAGAAAGTGTAAAAATCTGAATAGCTTAAAGACTATCTACATAGAATGGTTTCCATTGTACTAGTGGCATTATAACACTAAATTACACCCTTAAAAAAATATGTTTTTAAATGTTGTAATAAGACATCCAGGCCTTCAGAATTTAGCTAACGTTATTGTACTATTTTAATAAAAAAAATAAATGCATTATGGTACCATTTTTACTAACCTCACCATAAATCCCCCTGAACATCCTAATAACAATGTAGTAACGTGCCAACAAACAAGAACACCTTAGCAACCACATAGCAAGAGTTTTGCATAGGAAAGGCTAGAGGTTGTCTGAGTTTTACAGATTAATTGGCACCAATAGTTGCGTTTGGTACTAATGGTTATCGGTAAAAATCCAACATGATGTAAACAATCATTAATACTTAATGAGGATATGTAAGTGAACTACTCCTACTGTATAAGTGAATGACGTCAGCTTTTTCCACCACCTTAGTTATCAGTATCTGCAAAATCCAATATTGGATGACCTCATGCAAACACTACCTAATCTAATCTAATAGCTTAACCTGTTGACCTGTTGACCTTGTTTTGACCACAAGCCAAACATTCCAACTCAAAATTCAAGAGCAGTAGTTCATCACTCCTTTGTATTACAAACATAATTGGTGTCTCTTTTGAAAGAAGACACATGAAAGTTCGTCGTCCAACAGTCAGAATTAGTAAGTCATGAGGAAAAATAGTTAGAACACATTTATTTAAAATAATATATGATACTGACCTTCTTTAGGCATAGAAACACAATGGTGCTGAAGACACACGTCTGACGTAGCATTAGCCATTAGCATTAGCCCCTACATTCAGAATGGTAAACAGGACAACATACACATCATCTAGTGCATATGTCTTACTTCAGATCATAATCGAGTTGTTATAGCAGTGTATTTTACTGATGTCATGTGGATTCCATTCATATAATGAGGCAGAAAGCAGATTATTTCTAGAATATCCAGCCTGCAGTATTTTTGTATACGTCTAAATATTTACAACAAGTCTCAACAGTTAACTCATTCGTTTTGTGCTTCATATGTAATTTATTCTTCTATGGCATGGCACGGGGAAGTCCCTTGACATGTAGGCACTGAGGTAGGCATGATGTCAGAGCAAATCTTCTCTTGCCTATATTCGGAATGAGAAATGAACTTGTGCACCTCTAGCTTCCTGGAGGATTGGATATCACCATATGAGTGTATTACAATGTGTCATCGCAGCACATCACATAATTTAGTGGAATATGGACATAAATAGTCACTGAGTCATTGTTTCATTTGTTTTTGCATGCAGCCATCAAAGATAATACAGTAGAAAGTTGTGTTTATATCACATTTAATTCCAACTGAAACTGTAGATTCAGTAGCAATGCAGGAAACACTTTCATGAGCTTTCAAAAAGTGTGAGGCAAGTCTCTGTCGTGGATGTGTTAACTGTTGAACAAAATAAGCCACATATTAAAATTAATGGGCTTGCCATTTTTCTGAAGGCACAATCAGTTTTGGCGAATCCTTGGTCAAACAGAAGATAATTAGCAAATGCAGCAAATAACCTCGCACACACACGCACACACATTGTAGACTTGTCAAACAAAGTCAAAGGAGTGACTCGGGATCCAGCCAAGCAAGAGAACTCCAGGCGACGGTGTTCCACTCTGCCACGTCTGTCACACTCACATATCAGTGCTCCTACTGTGATTGGCTGCGTCAGAAGCAATGATTTCTTGCCCAGTGTCCATGTGTATGTCTTCAGACAGCTGAGCTGACCCAGTGTTCCCACGTGTCTGTACCTGCTGTCTGATTCATGTTATGCTGAGCACACCATCTCAAAGTCATGCAGCTTAGTTTCAAAGTGATGTCGCTCATGGGGTTGACGTGTATTATTTAAAAGCGTTGTAAGCCATGAACCAAACCAACAAGCTCTGAGGTGAATCACAACATTGGAGTGATCACACTGGTCAAACAAACTGGACTTTGGGGGTCAAACACGCTCTACAGTTTGCCTAGTGTGAGTACACCCTTAGTGCTATTTTAGTTCCAGCACAAAACGCAGGTGACCGTGGGTGGGAATGTTTGCGCTATAGTGGGTGTACATGAACAGTGGGTGTAGTGTATGTAAATGAAGTGGCACAAAGCACAATTTGCTCTTTCTGTGAGAAATAGGTCATTGCACTAATAACTTTGAAAACCATGTCTTAACTCAGGGCAAAATTTAACTCTAAAAAATATAGTAAAATCACTGTTGTAGGCTCTTTTGAAACAAATATGTTTTGTGTTTTGTGTTAAACTATCTTTAGGTCCTGGTTTATTTTTTCAATTGTTATTATTATTATTATTAATATTAATAATAATAGGGGCCTGTTGGGTCTTGGTGTCACTCCCCTGGTGTAAGTGGGTTGTGATGTCATAGACACGTCCAAGACATACACATTTAAGGGGAAAGAATTGTTTCATGGTTGTAAAAACTGTAATATTTTTTAATGTTATATGACGTAATACACAATGCAGCATCATAGGCTTAAAATACCACTTTGGCAATACATCTAGGCAGTGCACCTAAACTAATGAATAGACTATTAGAGAATGTCCAGATAAATGTATTAAGACTTCAAAAGTGTTCTTTTTTTCTTTTTACTTTCATTTTGTTGTAGTTAATAAGTACTTTTGTAGATTATTAGTGATTAAAATTATAGGAATGTTATAGTTTTCTTTTTTTATCGCAATAAATACATAAATAATATAAAACGTGTTATTCATAATATCATATGTGTTATTACAATTATTATATAGAAATGTAATATTGTAATAGTATCAACGGAAAAATAAGTTTTACTCAAAAATAATTAAAATATAGTAGAACGACAGTAAACAACATCAATAGCCTGGGGTAAAAGAAAATAATAATAATAAGATAAAAGAACTAAAAAAGTAAATATACACTAAAATTGTAAATATCAGCTAAATTAAATAAAAATAGCAAAATACAATCAGTTGTTGAAATAAGCTGTACAAACAGGTTTTAAAATATTCATTGAGAAATGCTTTAAGATGTGGTTTATGATACGAATCTTTGCACTTTGACCAAAAGTAGTAAAACACTTTAGTAAAATATTTTTAGCTTATATTTACAAGAACTAATACATCCAGAAAATCATGTATACTGTAACAAACAGCCTCTTCCTGTGCCAGAACTCCTATCACTTCCTGAGGACATGATCAGGAACATCAGGCAACACATATGATTTTGCTATTCATGCCGCAGTCGTTAGGTCTAACCAGTACGGATCCATTGTGTAGGTACAGGTGTTTAACTTACACAAAGCTCGAGATATGACACCTGTAAACAAAGCATTGAAGGGAAGGATGAAGGATGAAATCCTTTGGACCTAATCCAAATAACAGAAATGCATCACCAAATGGCTTGAGCACCACATAGTCATGCCAAAAACAGATATATCAACATCGAGACATAGACAAACAATCACAATTCTAATGCAGAACCATTCAACAGGAGAAGCTCTTTTTAAAACCTCATAAACCTGATGCTATACCATGTTCATCTGAAATGACCACAAAACAATGTGTCCTGTGATGTTGAAATGATCCCAATAAAGAAAACTCAAGAGAAGTCTTTTTTTTAGTATTCCCAAGAGAAGAAAGTGTATTTATTTTCAACAAACAACTTTGCTTTGTTGACACTTCTGTTGTGAACTCTTACGGCCATATTTTGCTAATATAAAAAAGAAAAAACTGACTTCGGAAACAACGGAAGTGACGTTTCAAACTCACGTGATGTGTCACCGCTAGCTTTAGCGTGTTAGCCAACTTCAGTTGAACAATTGTATCTTAAACAACGTACATATTCACACAGCTTGGGGTGATGGTAAAGCATTCAACTCACATTTGTAAAGTGCTGTATCCAATGAAGTTTCTCTAACTACAATATTCTTCATTATTTACTACTGTTTTGTTAAACCAGCAGCGCAGCCAGGAAACTCTGTCCCTTCCGCTATGTACAACAAGTGCATGAAGTGTCCAACGTCCCACACTGCGTTTTGACGGTTGATAAAGTGCATCATCTGGGTACGTAATGTACACTTCTTTTTGCTGCATTTTCAGTGTAAACATACTACTCGCACTGCTTACACTACAAAATGGTGTAGAATAGTGCAGAAGTGTTCGGTTTGGGACGCATAGACCCCGAAGCCGCCGCCATTTGCGGCATTTAGAATTTCATCCGCCGCCAGCCAGTAATTTCGTAAGCCAAATTGAGCCGCCATCTGATAAAGTTTGGCTGAGCCGGCTAGAATTATTTGCATCAAATAATAATTCTATCACATAGAGACATATACACACACGAAATATATAAACAATACACGAGATCTATTTTCCCACTGGATTCATAACAGCATAGTCTTGTGCTCGTTGCTACGATACACAGACTCACAGTGAATTGACGACCAATTAAAATTGCTTGTTTTCCGTACAGAAGAAGCAATGCATTTTTTTCTCACACTGAGGTGAAATGGTGGAAAGAAGCAAGCAAGGTAATTTTGATCTCACTTCTCACATACTTTCCTAATTCCTACTTACTTTTTTTTTTAACTTAGGCCTACCCAGACTTTTGTTAAATCTTACATTTACATTTATGCATTTGGCAGACGCTTTTATCCAAAGCGACTTACAGTGCAATTATTACAGGGACAATCCCCCCGGAACAACCTGGAGTTAAGTGCCTTGCTCGAGGACACAATGGTGGGGGCTGTGGGGTTAGAACCTGTGAGCTTCTGATTAACAGCCCTGTGCTTTAGCCACTACGCCACCACCACTCCGGTTGGCAGAGTGGTGGGCACGGTTCAGGGCACGGTTGCACAAACACCTGAATCAAAGATTGATGTTATGAACCAAATATTCTGGATCGGAGAGATTTATAGCACTGAACGTGATATTACTGCAGTAACAAACCACCGTTTCCACATTGCTAATTCACGACGCATGCTTCAGTGTACATTGAAGTGAAATGTGCAAAACTTTGTCCAAAATAATACTGATAACAGTGTGTGTTTATATTAAGGCGAGACACGGCAGGCAAAAACATCGTTTTTTTTTTACTGGTCAATTTTGAGATTTTTGGATATTTGTCTTCAATAACATGTCTTCTTTCAGACTTGTGGTGAAAAAAAGTCAGAAATACACATTTAGGTCTTTATTTTACTACACTTCGTCTGTTTGCGTCTGTAGATTTCTCATAAATTCAACAAAAGTTTGCGTTCTTAATCAACACACTTCTCCGCGATCTCTGCCGTCACGCAGGTAGTGTGCCGGTGGAATGCATGTTTAGTTCCACTGGCCTACTGCTCAATGGCAAACGATCATCACTTGCTCCTTCAAGGTGTAATATGATAAGCTTCATCCATGATAATGCCAAGTTATTGTATACAACTTAGCCTACATACATTTAGCCTAAACACAACACATTGTAGGCTATTTGAAAATGTTTAGTAGCATACAGACTACAAAATAAATATGTACATACGTTGTGAAAGTAAAATCTGGTGTTTTCTTTATTACATTGTATTGCATTTTGTAGAAATATAGTGTAAGCCATGCATTGCTTGGAAATATTGAGATCTAGTAAATCAGTATAACAGACATCTGTAGACATGAAGTGGCAGCTTCAGCCATTTGCAGCTATGAAAAGTTTGGCGGCTGCAGCAGCCATTTAGGTTTTGGCTGAGCCGGCTAGCCAGCCAATAACTTCATCAGCCAGCCATTATTCTCAAAACAAATGGCTTCGGGCTCTAGGGACGCACCTATAGTCTTTGTTAGCATAGTTCTAGTATTTTAGGGGGTTGCTAGGGCATTCAAAGGAGTTTAAGGAGAGAGAGAGAGAGAGAGAGAGAGAGAGAGATTTGATAGAGCGGGTTAAGGCCTTGTGTAGGTCTGTTTACATTTGAATTTTGACAGATGGAGTTTGAATAGTCTTGGCTCATCTGAACATTCTGTCAATGTAAGTGAAGGGATTTTTTAAAGTCCCTATAGAAATTACACCCTTAATCCCTATAGAAAAAAAAACAATTATGGGAAAAATACATCTGGAACAAGAAAAAAATATAAAATAACGACGATACTTTCCAAACAGGTTTCCAAAACACTCCCTCTGTCTTATATTGGTCGAAAAAAAAAACAACAACAACTGATAGTACCGCTCCAAACTCATGCCTCTGTTTAAGCCAGTATTGCTGTGTTGGACTGTTGGATTCTCAAACAAACTCAGAAAATCTTGAGAATATCAAACCTCCAAAGGTGTATTAACAGTCCGCTCTGCAACTGAAACAGGAATAGGAGAAAGTATTGTAACACCTCAAAAATGAAACCCTTCACCTTTTAGATTTGAAATCTTTGATGAGTGGGATGTGACACAGCTCCACTAGGGGTCAGTGTTCCTCCAGCATGTTGAACTGCTACGAGAGTGTGGAGATGCTGTGGCATTCTTATCTCTCTTTCTTTTGCCCTCTCATCCTGTCTCTTGCTTTCACTCTTGCCAGTTGTGCTTTCACTGTAACATTTTCAACGTTGTCTAATTGTGTGGGCTGATTAGAGGCTCTGTGCAGTTCCTCAGTTCTCCAGGAGTGTCTGTTGTTGTTGCTTGCCAACCATCACTTGAGGGCCCTTACTGTGGCACCGAATCCATTAAGGTAACACATGTTTCTCCTTGTTTTTTCTTTCTTAATGACAAAACCTAAACTGAATCCATTCCCATAAGAAATCTGCAAGACTGTTACAGCATCGGATTGTATCAAATTATAAAGAGCAACATTAAAATTGACCCTAATTACTTTATAATTGCACCTTCATGATCTTACTGACCACGATTCTTCAGTGCATGTCATTTAAAAAAAAATACAAAAAATAAATAAAAGGCTTTCACTTGCAACTTGGTCCGCCTTTGAAATAACTTTCCTTTTCTGGTGACATCCCTCTTTTATTCCTGGTGGAGGAAATCAAGTGCTGTCCTAAATTTCTGTCCCATTTTTTTCAAGAACTCAAATCATGTTGTTTGGTTATAAAATGGGTTTCACTTGCACCAGGGATTTTTTATTTAAATGTATTTATTTTACCTGGAAAGAAATGAATAGCACGTTTGACAAAAGATGATCTGGTTCTTTTGAACCTAATGTACATTGCGAAACATACAGCATGACGAGTCTAGTCCGATTCCTGAATGAATGACTCTGACTAGCCGAATGATTCGTTTTTTTGAATCAGGATGATAATCGTTGCCTATTTTGTTTTTGTATTTTAGTGATTGAATAAGTATTAAACCGCAAGTCATTCATTCCATCCAACTCCATATTTACTGTTAAAAATCCACATCCTTTAATCACAAACAACTGGACAATTTATTGGAAATTCACTTGGTCACATGGAGTGTAAGCCCTACATAGTGCATCTTTGAAGTTACAGAGAAGACAGAAAAACAAACACAAGTTGCCCATCACTTTCTGTTTATACATCCCATTTCATTTCTATTCATTCCCATTCATAAGCGTACACATCCCAGACCTCATTACACGTTTAAAAAAACATCCACCATGCCTTTTTACAAGCATTTCTGTGATGTATGCCTTACTGCTGGACTATTTGTTCTCTGACCCTTTGTGAGGACTCTCTGGGTTGTTCATTAGCTAGCAGGATGAGCTTAGCTTTTAAGTTGCTTTTTATTTTTTTTAATCATTAGGACATGCTTAAAGTGACCCCAGTCTCTGGAACAGTGCTCACTGAACTATATTTACAAGGCGTTAGGGAGCTGAGCAAATGTTGTTTTGCAAACTCTGCTAATAAAACATGAGGTTAAAACTAAAACTAGTCTGAATAACTACTGCGAAATACTGCACATAGCGAGGATTTGTCATGCTTAATGAACGGAATGAGCATTAATGTACCCTCACAATGTTCCAAAACCATATGACTTTCTTTTGTTTGTGGAACACAAAACGAGACGTTTAGTTTTCAAATCTCTGTTAGACGTCATCATCCTCTCTCTAGTTCTGTGGCTGTAGCCATGCCATCCAGCATGTGGATTTACTTTCTCTCTGATCTAATCACACGGCATGATGGTCCGAACCTGTCTATCCACTTTACTGATGCTGTTTGACAATTCCATTACCCCTCAGCCTCCTTTACATCCTGACCCTGTCTTCAGCAGTCTTGTGCAGTGAGGACGACATGTGACCTACTTCCGAATGACCTTGTCTTGTTTCTTGTGGTCTGAGCATCTAGTTTTCTGTTGCTGGATTTGTTCTTCTTCTACTTGTTGTCTTTTACAGTGTTCTTCTTCATCACACCACCATCTTCAGTCGGGTCAGTCTTGTCCATAGTCAACTGTACAGTAAGCCATTAGTAGGTTGACTTCCTGAAGAGTGTAAACATTGCCACACTGTATACACATATAATTGGAAGATTTTCATGATGATTATCGATAGATATCGGGATTTGTTCAGATATAAATTGGGGTGCTCGTTGCGCAATAGTCTTTGTCTTTTCAAACATACTTCTCAAAACAAATTTGGTAAAGTGGGAGTGGCAGAGTAACTTAAAACTCTTATGATATTCAGTTATTTTTGACCAAATACACTCACAATGCAGAACACACACACAGAACCAGGGCATCAATAAGTGGAGCTCAACAGTAATATATTATGCATTTACTTTTAATTATTACATTTTATGTTTGAAATAAATTATTGGTAGAAAAATGCTTATTCTGTGTCACCTCTTTGTAACACCATGGTCAGGTTTGATTGCAATCATAATGACATTAACTGCAAAAACTGACACTTCAAATACATTTTTACTATACATTACATTAAACTTTGACAAATAATTGTTTGATAATGTCTAAATATATATCCAAACGCATATCTTGTGATAAAATATAAAATAAGGTTACAACAAGCCATCAGACTACACAGTAGGTGGCTACAGAATGTTACTGGCATGACATGGTTATTTACTCTAGCCATCAGTGGATGATATATTGTGTATATGTATCTTTAATATAGCCTACACGTTGTATTTTCAGTTACAAGTATGACTTTTTGTTGTTTGAGAGCTTGAATGAAACATCTTCAAAGCTACATACAGAGAAATTGCATAATCATTTTGAATCGTTCAGTTTGCGCAGTTAAACCAGTTTTATACACTAACCTGCAAACTCATCAACATCACTTTCATTCTTGAAGATGAAAAAACCTTTGTAACTTTTGTGTGTATTTGTCCTGTGCAAGGAGCTCTAAAATACCAGTCCTGCATTGTGATACCTTGTGACCTACTTCAATAAATGTTACATCACCCCCTTGTGGTCTCACAACACTATTACGCCAGACATTAAACAGAAGTCCAACTGAGTGAATTGGAAAGCAAATTAAATGTCAGCTAATGTTAATATATCAATGCCATAAAAAATTGATTGGTAAATTAACGTGCTGATCAATAATCGATATATCAGTATAATTATGACATGCCAAGGAAATACATTTACCCTGTATTGAAATATGATATCTCAAAATGTGCAGCTTGTTGAGGAGAGGTGTGCTTTTACTATTTTAAGAGATTGGACATATGGTTTTTGCCTGTGAAATGATAAAGCGGTCTTGAGCCTTGAAGGTGTGGACCAGAGCTAGTAAACAACCACTAGTAAACAAACCGCTTCTTGTGTCAAGAATGCAGACAAGGCTCTGCTGACTGGTTGATCTGATTTGAATCATCACAGTTTTGAGGTCAATTCAGTCCACTGTGATTCTGCACCGTTAGACCAAAGTTATGGGTGAGTTTGTCCATTATTAAACCACTGTTTGCCTGGTGCAAAATGGCTGTTTTAACAAAGAATTGCTGAACTACCGTAAATACAACAGCATTATACGCGATAAGTCTACTTTTCATCCCTCTCTCTCTCTCTTTCTTTTACTTTCTGTCTCCCTTGTCCCCGCCGAGAGCACTACAGAATTTCAATACCGTGTGTTCAGACGGTCACACACCAGTGGCACAAGGACCCCTCTGAAATATTGATGAGCGATTTGCTCCTTCACTCTCTCTGCTACTCAAAAAAACATAATTTTGTTTTTTATATATATTTATTTATTTGTTTGTTCTTTTTTGTCTGAGGTAATCCATCAGCATGGTCATATTTTCTTGTTTGTTTTGCTTTGCTGACGGGACTCAAAATGGTAAAGCTGCACAAGAAATATTTCAAAAGCATGTCCGTGTCAAGAACTCCAGTCATGGAGGAGATGTGTTTTTCATCTAGACCTTCATTTTCCATTAAGGAAATCAGAATGGAAGTTTTGTGACTTTAAGTTCATGTCTGTTACAGGTAGCTTTGAGGCTAACATCTATATGCTTGTGTACTCCTAAAAAAATAGTCCTATAGTTAGGGTGACCAGATTTTTAAAGTCTCAAACCAGGACACTTGGTGCGGGGTGGGGGTGCATTATTGTAAAAAAAGAAAATAAGTTGGATAAAATTGCATTTAGCTTTTTATTTAGTATTGCCCTGAAGAATTTGACATAACAGATACTCATATATATTCCAGAAGACAAAATAGTAACTGAATGTACACATATGGTCCTATTGAAAGGTTTACATTCCCTTGATTCTTAATATAGAGTGTTGCTTTCTCAATGATCAATGACGGTTTGTGTAATAATTGTTCACGAGTCTCTGCTTTGTCCTGAGCTGTGACATTGTCCACTTTCCTTAAGAGAAATCCTACAGGTCCTGCACATTCTTTGGTTTTCCAGCATCTTCTGAACATTCCAGCTCTTCCCAACAGTGGCTACATGATAATGAGATTCAGCTTTTGACACTTAGGACAACTGATGGACACATACCCAACTATTACAAAAGGTGCAAACATTCACTGATGCTCAAGAAGGCAACACAAGAACAAAGGGGGTGCAAAATTTTGAACAGGATGATTTGTGTAAATGGCAGTACATTTTGTGTAATGTAGCTTTTAAAGGGCAGAACTACATAAAAATATGATCTTTCATCTCTTATATTTGTATTCATTATGAAAGGGGTGTGAAAACTAAAGAGTTATGCAAACTTCTGCACTTAACTACATACAATATATAGTTTTTGAAAATAAATATTTTACTTTAGATTGAGTTTTTAACTTTTTTTAAATGTACAAATTCCACGTAGTCTATTTTATTCATATGATGTCAACATATGTCAACACAATTCCCACATCTCAACATTTAAGTGTACTATGTGAACAGTGCAGTGTAGCTGTCTGTATGTGCTCGTGGGGAAATGAACATTCACAGCAAAACATTTTGTTCACATTTCCACGTGTTGCGCAAAGAAACGGATCGGCTTCTTTCAGCTCGTTGTTGAAAACACATTTTATTTGAGTATTTCTAAATTGCGCTAATGAGACAACAGCGAGGACGACAATGAGGAGATTTCATTTAAAAAAAACAACAAAAAAACTGAGCCTACCAGCAGAAGCTGAGACATAATAAACGTTTTTAGAGAATTGTCAGGACACCGGTACACACTTCTTAAAATCAGGACTGTCGCTGGTAAACCGGGATGTCTGGTCACCTGACTAGAGCAAAAAATGGGCATTTAAATGTACAATTTATTCTCTCTCCCAACAAAATTTACCACAAAAATGTATGATATTGGACTCATTTTTGTCCAGTGCCCATCCACTTTTTATTTTTTTCAGGAAGTATTTTTCCCATTAAAAAAAAACATTCATAGGATATGATAAAATTAGGACTGGGAAATGTAACATGTTAATTTAAGTATTTTATTGTAAATAGTGAAAAAAAAAAAAACAGTATAGGGCATCACTGCAGCATGTTTATTGTGTTTATTTAGAGTCCCACAGACACCCTACACCAACCGCTTCCCCTAACCTTCCCTAACAAAAATTAACCATGGTTTACTACAGTAACAATAGTATCACCGTAGTATTTTGTAGTAAAATCAAAGTAACCACAATTTTTTGTATGAGATTAACATGCAGAAAGACATTGGCTGGCATCATCCAAATCGGTGAAGATGTTGGGGCACCTGAAGCGGGAGCAGGAATATAGAATGTGGTCGGCCGTCTGCTCCTTGCCGTCGCCGCATTCGCAGATTGGGTCATCCGTGAGACACCACTTGTATGGGGTGTCCCGGAAACGGCCTTGTCAAGTTCTTAGTCGGTTCAGCTTGACCTAGGCTTGTCTGGGTAGGCCATTTCCAGCGGGTTTGTTTGATACTTTGTCGATAAACTGCTTCTGTCTGTGGTTGTTATTATTCCACGTGTCTTGCCACTTTTTATTAGTCCAATTGGTGCCATTGTCATTATTTGCTTCTTTCATTTTTTACGCAAACATATCGATTTCCTTCAGAAGACATTAATTGATCGACTGGAGTCGTTAATGAGTCATTACTCATTACTTTTATGCTAAATATGACTTTTGGACCGTCAAATAGCCAGCAGTCTAATGGCATCTGTTTACTTGCATGTTATGAACAAGTAGAGCTGAAATGTGCTTATAAAAATCTTCAATTCGCTTCTGCTGAAGAAGGAAAGTCATACACATCTGGGATGGCTTAAAGGGAAATCAATCAAGAGAGGATTCTCATTTGGAGTGAACTAACCCTTTAAACATGTTATATATATATAAAAGAAGTTGAAATAACACAGACTGATAGGTTTAACAGAAGCATGTACCATCGATTAACAACCTCTGAGCTCATTGTAGGTCTGTCTTTAAAGATCCCTAAAAATCAATTCCCCTTATGGAGAAAAATAAATAAATGAAAATGACTTTTGTTGCACTCTATTCTGTTTAGAATGACAATGTCCCCTAATACCACCTGCCACTGACTCGCAACTATGCACATGTCATTTTATCGAGTAGGATATCTAGCAGGATCTTAATAACCTGAGTAATAACGTAGCATGATATATACCATAGTACTACCCAGCCCTCGTGCAGACATGTACAAACACAGAGTTATCACGAAACCAAGCAGTAAAAGCAAACATCCTTGGTGTAAGCAATGAGTAATTTAATTGGCTGATCGAGTGTGTGTTTGAATAAAGCGGGTCACGTCTGTGGCTTGTTTGAAAGGCTGCAGCTCTATTGTGTGGAGAGCTCTATCTACAGGCTGTATGAGAAATGGCATTTTGTTGCAATAATGAAAAAAGCAAATGACTGTCTGCAGGGAGAAAAAGGCCAAAACTGGAGCAAAGAGAGTAAAGTTCACTCAGCAGCACTTTCTTTGTTTTGAGCAGAGGAAAAACAAGGTTTCTGGGAGAGCTGGCATAGAGAAAGAGAGTGCAGATAATTATGTATTCTCTATGAGATGCGGAGCGGTTTCTGTTGGCAAGGTCAGCATGTCTTTTCTTGAGTATGCTCGCAAGGTGAGACTTCTTTGGTTAAGCTTAATGTATTTGAAAGGGTATCTGTTGTCCCACTTTATCTATTTCCACAGCTCATTTAAAAACCTTCATAATTACCCAATCAAACTGTAGTTTGCCAAGCTACAAGTTAACTTAAAGTAGTTAGACTACAGTAACGCTAATGCTTTTAGTTAGCTACACTAATAAAAATGAGCTAACTACATTGAAACTATATATATTTTCAAATCTGTAGCTTGTATATCTATTAAATATGTTACTGATCAGTAATAAACAGCATTTGAACACATAAACCCTTTGTCTAAGGGTATTTGACTAATGGGTACAGAGCAATACTCAGTTCTTGTATTGAAGATACAGTATCACGGTTAGCATACACAGCGTCTCATTCCCTCCTTTCAGGAAACTTTCCCTTTCAAGTAGGTCATCTCGACGCTGCGTCATTGCTGATGCTATGGGGAATGTATACCAGAATGCCGTGCTACTGATTCACACTTGCAACGATACCTACTAGTTGATAGGTAGTAAAAGACATCCACAGAATCTCCTCTTCCTATCACAATAAGGTTAAGCGTAGAGGTCAAGCTTTCCGTTTAGAGGTCAAATGTGAACTGGACTCGTTCGGAAATACTGGTAAACCAGCTCTGGCAATTTCCCAGAATGAAAAGTTGTAACAGCACAGTTGTTTGAGCATGTATGAGGTATGGTACTGTACTGATGTAAGAAGTCTGCTTTGAGCCAATCACAATGTTCTGATGGACGTGACATAATTACTCTGCGCCATTTAAACAATACTGTGATGTTTAGCAGCAGGTTAGGTAGTTTCGCTACTTGATAATCCATTACAGATGTATTTGGGGAGGGATTTTCTCATTCTAGAGAGAATTTGATTGGACAAAAATCTGTGTATCTGTTTTTTTCAGCGTTTAGGACACAATAAAGATGGTCTCAAAGCAGAACACACTTGGATTTTAAGCCACAAAGCTCAAACAATAAAATTTTGATTTCATGGGTTTCACTTTAAATCAGAAATCAGAAATTACAGTGGCTAGTATCACTAATATTCTGGTCAGCAGATAACCTTTTTTTCACTGGTTAAGATTGTAAAACAATGAAAAAAGACAAGCCGTTCTTTGACCAACTCTGTACAGTCTGTTCTGGGAAAGTTTTAGTCATATCGGTTACTGTTTTGCAAATGCTCTTTTCCCTTCTGAGTGTTCCTCAATTGTCATGCCATGGGTAGATGAGGGTCGGTCATGGGGAAAAGTCATTTAGCGCAGGTACTCAGCTGGGACTAAGCCTTCTCTGAGGGGAGGGTGTCTAACTTTAGGTACGATAACTGCTCCATGCTTGGATACACATCAGTTGTCTTCCTCCCTTGGTGAAGTGTGCTCTGCCCATTGCTTGAAGTCCCATGTTTATCTGATATGTGTTGCACCTTCATCTTTGGCTCAAGTGCTTGTTCTGTGACCCTTTTCCTGAAACAGTTCACTGATAATGTGTTTGATATGAAGGATAATTTACAGTCAGCCGATCATCATTATAAATTTAAACAGAGCGCTCGCTTCATCATTAAATTTGAGGACTGACGTCTAGTGTGCTGTCATTTTAAATTCTAAGTGTAATTTTGACTCATTCCTTCTCATGTTTATTAGGACATTCTCAGCAACCTGGAGAATGTGGAGTCATGTGACCTGGGGGACGATGACCTCATAATGGATTTGGATCTGTCTGAAGATGCATCCTTACACAGCAGTGAGTGATGACATCATCTGACCAGTATTTCTAGTATGACATCAACCTTTAGAACATTCAAAACTGTTTGATTTTGTTGGTTTGTACAAATCTAATGATGTATGTAAAATAAGATACGATTGTCTTTAGCAGTTTTAACTTAATGGACTAGTTCACCCCAAAAAATGTCATAATTGTCATAAATTTTGTCATCATTTACTTAACCCTCATGTCATTCTAAAACTGTATGACTTTGTTCCATTGAACTCAAAAGGAGATGTTTAGCAGAATGTTCACTCTGTTGTTTTTCATACAATGAAAGTAAATGACAACCAAGCCCAAGAAAAGTTCCAGAATTGTACCATAAATGTAGTCCATGCAACTTGTGCCAAAAGTCATTTGTAACATTGTAACAAAAATAGTGTTGTGTCATGTTTAACTTCAGTGAGCACCAGTTTTTATTTTAGTTCAAATGTTGGTCTTTTGATGAAAATTTCCTTTAAATTTGTCAATATTCTATATAATATTCATTCGAGTCAGTTTTACTCTATCAACAACGTGAAAAAAACGGTCCAGAAAACCTGAGCTCCTGAATAGCCTGTAATAAATGTAGTGCAGTATTAGCTACTTTTTAGAAGTTACTGTGTTTTTAATTCTTCACACTTTAGAAACTATTCTAGAATATTCAACTATTCACTATTCCATGCTTTAGAGAGTTTAGGATACTACATCACATGTAGCGTGATTTTACAAAACCGCATATTCACATCGCAAGTTACACAATCTGAATAGTGCGTGACTGAAACCCCGTTCACAGTGTCCGTGATGTAATCGCTGGATACGACAGGAGACCATTCATTTTCAATGAGAGTTGGCGACTTCCGGCGGCACGAGTGACTGTTAGCGACAGGATGTTGGCATGTCAAGTGACGAGACAAAGTTGAGAAAAGTTTAACTTTACAGTATGCAAATGCAGAGCCATATCGCGCAGCGACTACCAATGAGAGAAGACCCACGCCATCTGTCTTAGATAAGATATTGGAGCTGAGTGCAAGACATCATCGATTTCACTCTTCTATATCACTTGTCTGTATCCACATACATAATATACTGTATGTGAATATATATATATATATACATACATGATATAATATAACAGCGATGCGTGGAACACCGTGTCAGAAATTGACGGAATTCTGAGTGAGTTTGATTGATACATTGAAAGATCGATTGTCTTTTTCATGATATGATGTATTTGAGCACAGCTACAGTTTAAATAAAAACACTCCCCATAGAATATTTATTATTAGAGGCCAAACAATTGATTCCTAGTCATATAATAATAATATCTTAGTCTAAGTCTACATGAATCCGGATCAATTTGAAAACAGCATTTTCATTTTCGAAAATCCGTTTTCAAGCGTTTTCCAAAAGTTGCTCGTCCAGAATGAAAAACGCTTAAAATCGATTTGTACGATCGGAGGGGACAAGGGGACCTGGACGAGGGAGGGGACAAGGGGAGGGAAACAGAAATAATTTAAATGGGGGGTACTTCCTGTAAACACAAACAAAACACAAAAATGTAAACATGACGGAAAAGGCCAGCGCAGAGCAGCAGTGAGAGAGAGAGAGGTGAGAGAGATGAAAAAAAAAACCTACTTGCCGGTTCTCCGATACACCGTCGCATGGTCCTCTATCACTTCTTCACCCTTGCGTTCTTGGCGACTCGTGGGGACACTCCTCCGCCCCTGGCAGCGGCCCTACTGCTCCAGGCGGTCTGGGAACACTTCCCTCCTCCCCTCGCGGACGGCGGTCTTCCTCCGATCCCTCCGCGTTTCTGGGGGATGTCAGGGCTCTCCTCCACCCCTGGCAGAGGCTCCATCGCTCTAGGCGGTCGGGGAGTCCAGTCCCCACTCGCCTCGCGGACGGTGGCCGTTCACCGCGTCCGGGCGGTCGGGCTACTCCCTCCCCCGGTGGATGGCAGCGGCGCTCCCCTGGGTGGACGGCAGTGTCGAGGACTCCGCAACGGGCATCCCTCCTCCTTCCCGGGCTTCGGCACCAGTGTGAAGAAGTCAATGGAAAGGAGGAGGCGAGAATCGGCTTGTCAATATAAATAATATTTTAATAATAAACTGAAACAGAAGACACA
Organism: Xyrauchen texanus; assembly: GCF_025860055.1. Lineage (NCBI taxonomy): Eukaryota > Metazoa > Chordata > Actinopteri > Cypriniformes > Catostomidae > Xyrauchen > Xyrauchen texanus. The sequence continues at coordinate 2,948,286 of NC_068308.1, read as the reverse complement.
AAAACACTCATGACGGACATGTCCGTGAACTGTCTCTCTCTCGTCGCACCACTGTCTGACATCAGCTTTTATCCCTCTCGGAGGCTTAATTAGCCTGATAAGGGACCGGGTGTGAATAATCACAACCCGGCCCTGCCCTCCGCCCTGCCACAGCCGTCTTTACATCAGCTATGGAACTACAGGAAACACAGGCAAGACAACAGTGTTCATCAGCCCTGTATTACTCACCCAAAGCGTTTGTTAGGAAAGTATGGTTTGACATTCAGCTGTTTCACACAGAAGTGGAGAAGGTAACCGGGACCCATCAAATGAGTCCTTCGCTGTCCAGCATGTTGAGAAAAAATTATTTATATTATAATATGATAAATATTCATCTAAAATGGCTGCCCTACTCAACATGTGCGCCTATATCCGTTTATAGAGGGCTGTTTTGAAATCGAGCAATGCAACATCGCAAATGTATTCTTAGTTTAATCAGTTGTGCAGCCTTAATGGATACCGCACTGATGTCTCAGAGTTCAAATTCTGCAGGATTAGAGCGTTTTGGATCATTTTCTTTTCATCATGAACAGTAAGTGCAACTTTTACAACAGTTGTCATCAACACCGCGTTTTCCTCATTCATTTGATAATGACAACGAATAGGAATGTAACATTACATGTTCTCTGGATTGCCAATCCTTGTACATAATTTTGCTTTCATTGTTTCTGGATTGATTATATACAGTTTTTAAAGAGTGTTTGGTCTCCAAAAAACGATATTATCGCACTGCTTTATCTGATGTCTGATTTAGAACAGGCAGAACTCTAGATCTAACAATCTAACAACCTTTAAAGCTAGAGTTTTTCCCGATTCCACATTACATGTTAACACATTTACTGCATTCTTACTGGCAAGTGTCGTGCACAAATCTGTTTTATGTTTTGATAACAGTAAAGAATGTGAATGTTCAAATCTCATGTAAACACAGGTTTCTTGTGTTTCTTTTCTGTATTGGCGCAAATGAGATTTGAGAACTGCAGCGCGGGAGCAATATTCAGTCAATAATGACTTACATTTCTGTCTCTTCCTTAAACAAAGCAATCATATCACCTTAGTATACTTTTATACGTTTAGGGTGCTCGTTCGTCTGCATGACCCCGTCTGTCACCATTCACTTCCATTGTATGGAAAAGAGCGGCACAAACATTCTGCTAAACATCTCCTTTTTGTGTTCACTGAAGAAATAAATGATGCACAGGGGTTGGAACGACATGAGGGTGAGTAATTGATGACAGAGTTTTCTTGTCTCTTATTGTTTCTATCCTTGATTCCTATTATTGTTCTAGAAACTTATAAGAGTCGTGTGTGTATTATTGTGCTCCTAAATATGAACTTTTGAATAGCCAAATGATTCAATTTAAAAATTTTGACAATGAAATAATGAATGTTAAGAGTGTAGAGATCGCTGAAGCGGCTGTGTTTGTGTGTGCGCATCAGCGTAAAGTTCAGTATTTGTGAGCGTATCGTTCATTCAGCCATTAGACTGACAGTGCAGCTTGAGTGGCTCTTCAACTTTACCTCAGATAAGATTGCAGCATATCAATCGCATCATACCGTCACTGTGATATCTTCATATCTTGATATGAGAGAGAAAAAGAGCCTTTTGTTGTCATTCTCCAGTGGTTTGAGCTGAGTTGGAGATATCAGGCTGAGTTATGAGCTTTTATTGGTTATGATATCTTTTTCTGCTATATCTTGGCAGCTTGAAGTAATATAAAACGGAATATATCGCTCACAGTATTTCTGCCTGTGCAGGAGTTTTCGCTTGTGGATCTGTTATTATTTTCTCATTAACGCAGACATTGTATCCAACTACAGCTCTTTAATATGGACTTGTATGATTCTGTTTTAAAAATGTAGGCTAACATAAAGGGAAGTATTTGCTATTGATACATATTGATTTTAAAATCAGAGCTGTCAGGATCAATTTGGCGGGAAATGGAGGGTTCTTTTATTCGTCCTTGCATGTTTACGCCACGTCTGTTCCGCTGCAGACTAATTACTTGACCAGACCACATTTTTCAGATATTGGTGTTTCTTCAGCTTTGGTAATTTCATGTCCCATGGGTTGATTTTTATTAAAAATAACAGATTTTATCTTTTTTTTGTCACATGAAAGATTTCTTCGAAACTTTTCACCTAGCCTTTATCATGTTTTTTTATGTAAAGATTTTACTGTTTTAGCCTTGTCCCAAACCCAGACTTTGAAAATCCATTAGAACTATACAATTACTAAATCTTTAACCTCTTTAACTGCATTTTTTGGCTGCGTCTACATTTAAAAGCTCACCTTACACACATACAGTGGACTAATTGCATAAAATTGGTCTAATATTACAGAAACCTCCTTAAATTTCAAGAAAAGATTAGAAAAATGTATAAATAATATTGTATACACTGATGAGCCAAAACATTATGACCACTCACAGGTGAAGCTAATATCGTAGATCATCTCCTAACAAGGTCACATGTCAAGGTCTGGGATGATTAGATGGTAAGTGAAGAATCAGTTCTTGATGTCAACGTGTCGAATGCAGGAGAAATGTGCAGGAGTAAAGACCTGAGCGACTTTGACAAGGGCCAAATTGTTATGACCAGTCGACTGGGCTTGTGGGGTGCTCCCGGTCAGCAGTGGCGAGTACCTACCGACAGTGGTCCGAGGAGGGACAAACCACAAACCGGAGACCGGGTGTTGGGCGCCCAAGGCTCATCGATGCACGAGGTCAACGAAGGCTATCCTGTCTGGTCTGGTCCTACTGAAGGCTTTTGAAAATGTTAATGATGGTTATGGGAGGAATGTGTCACAACACACAGTGCTGCGTATGGGGCTGTGTAGCCCATGATGACCCCTGTCCACTGTTGAAAGCACTTACACCTACTGGACATTTGAGCAGTGGAAGAAGGTTGCCTGGTCTGATGAGTCCCATTTTCTTTTACATCAATTAGACGGTCGTGTTCGTGCGCACCGTTTATCTGGGGAACTGATGGCACCAGGATGTACTGTGGGAAGACAACAAGCCGGTGGAGGAAGTGTGATGCTCTGGGCAATGTTCTGCTGGGAAACCATGAGTCCGACCATTCATGTGGACACGTGCCACCTGCCTTAACATCATTGCAGACCTTGTACACCCCTTCATGATAATGGTGTTCCCTGATGGCAGTGACATCTTTCACCAGGATAATGCACACTGCCACACTGCACACATTGTTCAGGAATGGTTTGAGGAACATAATGAAGTGTTCAAGGTGTTGCCCTGACCTCCAAATTCCCCAGATATCAATCCAATAGAGCATCTGTGGGATGTGCTGGACCAACAAGTCCGATCCATGGCAGTTCCGGCTCACAACTTACAGGACTTGAAGATTCAATGGCTTGGTGCCAGATACCACAGGACACCTTCAGGGGTCTTGTAGAGTCCATGCCTCGGCGGGTTGGTGCTGTTTTGACGGCACACAGAGGACCAGCAGTATATTAGGAAGGTGGTCATAATGTTTTGACTCATTGGTATATGTTTATATTGTTAAAAACATCTGTTTTCCCACTAAAATGCCAAAATGAAAGCTCCTTTTAACTAGATTAGTGAATTTGAAAAAATGTGACCTAAATATATTACTTCTGTGTAGAAAAATGTAATAGTGTAGTAGTAATAATGATAATAATAATAATTATTATATTATATTTAAACAATATCTCTGAAGCAAGAGTTTCTTCACTGCTTTCTTTAATGTTATGCTCTACTGTGCAGCATTGTATTTCACCAAAGAAAGTCACATTTTGTGCTGTGAGGATCATTATTGAAGCATTTCATTTAACAAAAATAATTCAATGATATATTGAAAAGTAATTGTTGTGTTCTCATTTTATTTCAATTCTATGAATTCATTTGATTAGACATTTTCTTAAATGATTAATTCAACTTTAAAACTCAGAATTCAGAGAAAAGAATACATACAGTAGAACACAAAATTTGGGATAAAATACAATTCATATTTCATCGGGCCCTAAATATTTATTGTATGGAAAATATTTGTATCATGTTTTAAAAATGTATCAAGCTCGAATTTTGCCAAATTCTACAAAAAGTGTGAAAATATTATTTCATCGAGTGCATTTCGGACACATGTAACGTTGACTATGAAATTCTCATGGCAAATAAACCAGTGCGCGTGTGCCGAATGCTTAAACAAGACTTTTCTTTCTAGAAGTTCACAGTGCAAAAAGTTCCTGAAGTTGAAAAAACGCCCATATACTGTATGGGTTTTTAAGACTTTCTTTTACTATCAGGGACTTTTGGTGAAGCTGGTCAAAACTGCTCTGATTTGGTGATCACAGGCAACCACGAGTATACCTCAATCCATCAGCAATATAGCAACATGCTTAAACCCACCTAGAACACATTAGCAACCGCCCTGGCAGTCAACCATCATGTTGTTGTTCTTGTATGTGTGACAGACACTGATGGGATGTTACCGTACCAGTGCTCTGAAACAGGCGGTCGGCTGAATCAGAGGAGGACGCGACTGCAGCGCTGGGGCCTTCATGATCAGTTCCGCTGTGAAAACAGGTGACCTTTTCATTCATGTGTTTTGACATTTGGTGAGGCTGCAGAAGATTTGTCACAATTTGTCACAGTAAGCAGCTACATTCTCACATATTGTTTTAACTATCAGCATAATGTCTGGTCCACATTACTTGTTCTGGCCAAGACCAACTGACAGGAAGAGACTGTCAGAGCAACAGGTAAAGCGACCAACCACAGTTCACTTTTTGTGAGATGTTTTAGATCTGCAAATCTGAGAGCAACGTGGAATATAAATTTCTGTTCAGGAATATCTAGATTACTTCCCAATAAATCTTTAAAAGACCTTAAAAACAGACTTTTTTGATAGCAGCTCCATTTGGTGACCTCTGGTTGACCTTTATGTGTTGTGTGGTGTCTCTCTCTCTCTCTCTCTCTCTCTCTCTCTGTGACCTGCAGAAGTGGAGGTCTGCAGACATTTGATGGCTGTCAGGGACAGGGGTCACAGAGGTCGCGGTCAGATCTTGTGAGGCTGGATGAGTTGACTCTGAAACACATGGCTGAAGACTGCTCCTCTGTCAAACTACAGCTGCTTCAGCTGCAGACCCTGCTACAGGTCACAAACTGCAAATACCACCGACTCTTAGAGAACTGCATGCTTTTTAGCCTTTTTGATTGACAGACTGAACACTTAATTAGTATTGTTTCACACTAGTACTGTTGCTTACAGTTTGAGTTAGTGATTTGAACAAACCTTTAACTCTAAGTACCGTAATTTCCGGACTATAAGCCGCAACTTTTTCCGACGCTTTGAACCTCGCGGCTTATACAATCACGCGGCTAATATATGGATTTTTCCCGCTTTCAGATTTTATACAAAAAAAAAAAAAAACTTTCTGTGGCGTGCTCAGTTTTTTGGCGTGAAGCTTTCATTAGACCAATGAAATTGCCGAGCGGGTTAAGGTCAAACAACTTTTTTGTTTACTGTTTAGATTAAATCGAGCGCTCAAACTTCCCATTATTCTGATTACGGTAGTCATTTTGTCACCCTCACCATGGCAAAGACATGGAGAAACGCATATGATGCTGCTTTCAAGTTGAAGGCGATTGATCTGGCTGTTGGAAAAGGAAATAGAGCTGCTGCACGGGAGACGTTGGAAACAGCAGCGTGAGGAATTGACTCAGTGCAAAAAGACAACTAAATCTGAGGCTATTCAACTCCGACACCGAAGGAGATGACTTCAGTGGTTTCAGTGCACAGGACGAGGAAGATAGTGACCAATGACTTTCTTGCTAGGCTACTGTTTACTGCAAATGTTTTATTACAACCGTGTGTTTCAAGTGACCTGCTTCACGTGTCCTTCTTGGGAAAACTGTCACACGGGCACCAGTGTGACAGTTTTCAGCAGGGCACTTGACGTTCCAGGTAAGGCTTTTAATGGCCACAGCAATGTTTACAATCAATTTTATAAAGTTTCTCAATTCTTCTATGGGCCAACACTAGACTGACGTGTGTCACTCTCTCAGCTCTGTGGCTGCTGCCTTTTTATGCCGCTCTCCCCATGCTTACTGAAATTAGACACCGGTGTTAGGCATAATTTAGCTCAGATGTAAGCTTACCGCTTTTCTCTCCCGGACGGGCGCTTGACCACGCCCGCTGCCACACCGTGTTTCGTTAAAGCCTATTTATTTTTGTTACAAGCCGTGTTTCGTTAAAGCCTGAGTAAAGTTCATTTGTTTCAATGTACCGGTAGGCACCTGCGGCTTATAGACAGGTGCGGCTTATTTATGTTCAAAATAATATTTTTTTTAAAAATCAGTGGGTGCGGCTTATATTCAGGTGCGCTCAATAGTCCGGAAATTACGGTATTGAAAAATAATTGCAAAATTTGGATGTGTAATTCATCCCGTGCTTTGTGCACCTTGGCTGAGCATCCACTCACAACACCCCAGACTGCAACTAAACAGTCCAATATTGCACCCTTTTTCCTGCCTATGGTTTATGTGCTGCCATGTTCTGTTGCATTTGAGAAACACCAAACAAATACTCAAAGTGCTCTCCGGATCAAATGTTCCCAGTCTCGAGCTCTCGACCACACAGCGCTGATCATTCTAAACTCCTCTGTGAGAACCAGTGAGAAGCACGGATTGACAAACCTGTTTGAATTTCACACTGAATTCTCTGTTGCAAACTGCCATTAAAGGGATAATTCACCCAAAATGACAATTCTCTCATCAGTTTGACATTCTTTCTTCTGCTGAACAACCAATAAAGATTTTAAGAAGAATATTTCAGCTCTGTAGGTCCATATAATGCTTCAAAAAGCACATAAAGGCATCATAAAAGTTATCCATAAGACTCCAGTGGTTTAATTCATGTCTTCTTAAGCAATCCTATCAGTTTTGGATGTTTGATGCATACGCAAATGGCTAGATGGTGCTAGAAAATGTAATCAAGCTTACATCAGTTCTGTCTGGAGGAATGGGCCAAAATTCCAGCAACTTATTGTGAGCAGCTTGTGGAAGGATACCCAAAACATTTGACCAAGTTAAACTATTTAAAGGCAATTCTACCAAATACTAACTATGTGTTTGTAAACTTCTGACACACTGGGAATGTGATGAAAGAAATAAAACTGAATAAATAATTATCTCTACTATTATTCTGACATTTCACATTCTTAAAATAAAGTGATCGTAACTGACCTAAGACAGGGAATGTTTTCTAAGATTAAATGTCAGGAATTGTGAAAAACGGAGATTAAATGTATTTGGTTAAAGTGTATGTAAACTTCTGACTTCAGCTGCACATGTTCAGTGGACATAGGGTGTAGTGACAGTTCCATCAACTGGCCCGAAACTCCCTCACATGGGCCATCATTATTGTTGAGCCCTGCCAAAACATGCATATAATGCATGTGATCTTTTGTCTGTATCGTTTTAACCGCACAATAAAGATTTTCATTGTCTTCTCTTTTATCTGTTTTGCCTGTTCAGCTTACATTTGCCAAGGAAATATAACCTTATTTCAACTAAGAGTGAGATAAGGCAATTAAAACTTCCCCAATTAAGTTTTAATCAAATCTTTCCCCAGTGTGTCACCGTGTAATTTTATCTCGTTTGATTGTGTGCTTTTAATCTTCTGCACATTTATCTGACAGCGGCGGTTAACATTGCAAGAGACATCAACAGGTTTTTAGTTTTTATGTATTTTAATTCGGCAGTGAAGTCATGTTCTCAATGTGTTATGTGCACCCTTTTTGATTTGTGAGCCTCAGATGAGCATCTTCTACCACCACTGTGCTCCAATCCTCACATTTCAGAAAAGCACAAATAATATTGACTTAACGCCTTGAATGAAGGCTGCTGAATGCATTGTTTTCAGAGATGCAATTTTCACACAAGCCAAACAAACAACAACAAAGAAAAAAAGACTGCCCACCAAGCATCTCTTGCTCAACATAATTACTGAGCAATTAATTACTGAATACCAATATCTCTGACAACAGCGACAGATTTCTGTTTACACTCTGGGTCAAGAAAAAAATCCTTTTAGGACTATTATTGTTTTTTGATTGCAGTGGTAACTGGTTTGATGCTCTGTTTTTAGAGACACATTTTTAGCTGCTTTATTTTCTGAATGATTAAAAGTTTTGAACCTGCAGAGTCAATAAAGCTTGGATTGAAGAAACCTTCTCTTACTGCAACAAGAAACAATTAGCGCTGAAGAAGACATTTGTGGCGGCCATGACATCTCTTGCAGAGTGCTATTGACACACTAAAGCTGAAGAAATAAATGACCATCTTAAGACAAATGTGTTTGTGTCACTTAAGATTTTAAGTGCCTTAAACCTTTGCACAGGATTGCGTATATATATATATATATATATATATCCACACTCTTTTGCACTAAATGAACACAAAAATAATATTTACTCATTTCCTTTTACCAAATTGATCAACTCTCTTGCCGTTTTTGCTACAAAAAATCGAATCAAATAACATGCTCTTTAAAAAAGTTAATTGCCAAATAAAAATATAAATATGATGTATAACGACAGCAAAATCATTGTGCATAAAACATGAATATTCAATATATTGCCCAGCTCTGACCTAGAGATGGGTCAGGCTGGTCAACTAGTTGTTGAACAACCAAGTAGTTTTTTAGTGATGATAAAAAGTTTATATATATATATATTATTCATGTACAGAGATGTGCAGTTTGTGTGCGTCTGTGTGCGTTTAATGCTCAAGCACATTGCTGATGATGGCTTACTAACACAAAATAATTACAACATTGCAAATGTAAAAAAGTTTGCTAGATTTAAGCTGCTAAATAAGGTGGAAAAGTGTCATCATAGTTTGTGAAAAGGGTCCATTATAATGATAATGCACATCCCTAATGCGAACTTGTCTATTGGGAATGCTGTGTATTTTAAACAGTAAGCAGTCTGGCATGGCATGGATTTGCTCATGTTACAGGTTTAGAATAGCTTTGTCAAAAACAAGTCTTTTCTGAGGTCGAGAAGCTTAAGCACTCTATGTTCAGAGGCTGAGATGACTGTAGATCATCGGTGGTGGTAGGGGCATGTTCTCCAGCTCCTCTAAGGAGGCTTTAAAGCTCCTGCAGTCACACTTCTAGCTTTGAAGGCTTTTGAAGGGATAAAAAGGTGATGGAGAGAGATCAGACAAGAGCAACAAAGGACACTCCCATCGGTCTATTTCTTTTTTTTATTCATGATGCCAATCTACACAACTCCAGAAATGGTTCAGTAAGTGAATCAGATATTAATTCAGCTGCTCTCATTCAGTGATGTATTCATCAGACTGATTTAAACAGATCACTCGTGAATTGGTGAGTTGTTTGAATAGATTCCTAAAAAGTACCGGCTCGGCTAGACCAGTCACGTTGTGTTTGTTGTTGAGCGCTGCCAGCGAACGCAAAGCAAAGGCTTTCTGCTTTGCCGTTATTTCAAGGTACACAATCTTTTTGTCACCGCATTCAATTCAGACTGCAAGCTCAAAACTTGGATAAAATATCATTTCTTTAGCCGTGACGCTGGAGGAAATGCTGATCAGTGTTGCAGGAAATACTGTCCAGTGAAAATATAATAACTTATATTGAGGTAAAACAAAAGGGAAAAATTGTATTTTCAAATTTTCCAGAGGTTACAATTAAACAACAGTGTTCACTGCTCTCGGCTGGATAGCTTTAGCTTGAATAAACCATCAAAGGTGAGTTGTGTGGTGCCACGTGAGGTTTGGAGGTGTGAACAGCAAGCTCTGCACACTTTGCTAGGTTAAATACTTATTGTGTCATAAACTGGTGAGATTCGATACAGCCTGATTTTTAACTGTTCTAGGAAGACAATATTTCAAAGAATTCAAAATTCTCGGGTTCTAGAGACATTAGAAGACACTTACATGCTCAAGCTGAAGCCCCTGAGCAGCAGGCCTCAAGCAAGGTAGCCGATTTGGCCGGTGAAGTGAAGGAAAATCGGCGTGAATTGAATAACGTGCGGCAATGCCGATGAAGGTCGTTGCTAACTTGGAGGATCTTGCTGTGATACGTTGATCGATCACTGCCATGAAGACAAAATTCACTAAGATGGTTACAAGAGTGGGGGATGTCGAAAAACAGATTGATTATCTGGAGTTATTGGAGAGAGAATTAACTGCTAATCCGCTAGTGGCCATGGGGATTTGGAGCACGTCTGTAAGAAGCTGTATATTCCCTTACCGGCGGAATAACATCTGAATTGTTGGAATTCATGAAGTTGAAGAAGTTCAAGATATGGTGAAATTCCAGAACGGGCTCTTCCAGAACGGGTTATGTCTGCACGACATAACAGGCCATAAGCTGGAAATCGAGTGAACTCACAGGGAGACAGGCCCTGATCAATTCTGGCCACATTTCTGAGATCATCCAATGAAGATCTTGTGTTACACAAGGCGAGGAGTAAAGGAAGGCTTTCTTGGAAGAACCACAGCATTTTCTTGTTCCCAGACTTTGCGAATTCGACAAGAGAGAAACGTGATCAATTCATGGAATGCAAGAAACTCTTACTTCAACTGAAGGTCGCTTTTGCACTGATGTTCCCGGCCAAATTGAGAATAGATGTTAAGGATGGCCGCAAAATATTTACATGTCCCCAGCAAGCAATGTTCTTCATAAAGTCAATGGAGTGAGTAAGTTATTTTGTGGTACTCATGTTGCAGCCAAGTGAACCTGACTCACTGATCATTCACTTGACCGTCCGAGGAAATCAAGCTCCTTTTTTGTTTCTTTTTGTGCTGTTTCCGCCTAGAGTTGCTTTGTGTAGCAGCACTCCTTCGGGACAGTGTTGTGGATGGACCTGCACACTCTTTGTGCTTATGCCTCCTATTGGTTGGAGATTGTTTTATGGAGTATTTCTTGCAGGACACTGGAGTGATTGGGTCAAATGGGCCGGCTCACTAAACATTCATTTGATTGTTTTATTTACTGTAAGTCTTATGAAGTCATAGTCGCACAGATCAAAATGTAATTCCTTATTAACTGATAATCTTCCTGACATAAATTTACATGGAATTGCTCTCTGTTTCTCACACAAAGCTATTGTATGACTAAGGCCATGTCCACACTCATACATTCTCTACATTTTGTCCTTCCATCCACACTGAGACAGCGATTGTAACAGTGAAAACTGAGCTTTTCGAATACGCTCTCCCAGGTGAGTCTTTGTGTTGTAGTGTGGATGGAGATATCTGAAAATAATGATGTATTTGTTGTCATGGTACGCAGTCATGTGATCCATTCAACCCAAAGCAATCAAGATGGTGGCCCATGTTTAGCAGTGTTGTCGTGCCACCCTTTGTACAACCTTCACATTGCGTTCATTCAAAGGTGACAGGAAGTTTACTCGAAATTGCTGTCCGGCAACAGAATATGAGGACAATTGTGTTTAAGAATTGTCTTTTTGGAGCTTGACATAAACTTTGAAGGTTGTCTGAAAAAGAGCTGTGCAAAAATGTCACCTTTAGCATTCCACTGAAAAACAACAGCATACGTTTAATTAATGACTGAATTAAAATCTTTGGGTGAACTATCCTTTAAAAATAGATAGGGAAATATTGAAAAGGAGATATTCTTCCAAAAATATTTTTAGGAATACCATTATACCTCTATTGGCTGTCTGAGAGATCTTTAGTATTAAAAATCTTTAACTTTTAAACAACTGTCCTATCTGTCAGATTTTTTGACCAGGTTCAAGTGTGTTTTGAGGGTTGCAAGAAAAGAAATACAACAGTCCAGTGTATGAAAGCATTCCTAGCTCAAAGAGGAGAATAATGACATTACATTATCATACAGTTTCTCTAAAGTCAGTGTCTCTTGTGGACCACTCAGCTTTAGGCTGTGGTTTGATCTGACTCTGTTACAGCATTTCACAAAGTTCTCAAGCAAGACGTGCTTTACGATCATGCATAAATAATCATGGGTTTTTGCGTCCTGTTTCTGAAAGTGGTGAGTATGCTCCCATAATTGTTGCTGCACCCCTGGATACAGCAGTCGAGTAGGTACACCTACCAATTAGAATACCAACTACAGCGACTTGAAGCAACTTCATTTAAAGGAATATTTCATGTAAGTTAACAGTTGACAGCATTTGTGGCCTAATGTTGACTAACACAAAAATTATTTCGACTCATCCCTCCTTTTATTAAAAAAAGCAAAAATCTGGTGAGTTGTGCGTAGATTCCACAGAGAATAGTGTGAAGCCTCCACGCGCGCTACATCTCCAACGTTGAGGTAACGTGCTCAACAAGCCACGTGATAAGATGCTTGAAGCAACTGAGATTCAGATGCGGGGACAACTGAGATTCATCCTCCATCACATGGATTGAGGCGTTACTACGACACCATGAGGACTTAGAGCGCATTGGGAATTGGGGAGAAAAGGGGAGAAGAAAAAACAGCATGGTTACAATGGTTGGCAAGCTTCCATGATGTCGCCCTCAACAAACTAATTTTAAAACGATGTTGAATGTATAAACACAGGCTTTGTACATCTAGGGTGCCTTTGTTCATTCTGAGAAAGAAAAAAAAGCCTTATTCCATGAGAACTGCCCTCCATTAGCACTTATAATGTCATGAAGATGTTTCTTCAATAAAAAAGATTTTTAGTAGTGAATTACACATTTCAGATGATGATTTATATTTGGGTGTCGATCCAGATTGTTTGAAAAATAATCATGGTGCATCTGTGCTTTTCTCCACTCCTACAATGTAGACACTGTTAATATGAGATGTTTTTGTTTTAGATGGAGGTAGATGGTTCAGCTGAAGACACTTCAGATGCTGCAGATACCCCAGAATCTACTGAACAATCTTTACTTGACCAAAAGGTAAATAGTCCCTTCTAACTCCTTCCTCAAATCTTTGTTTGTCATTTTGATTTTTCAATTGTAAACTCTTAATTATATTCACATGTTTCCCAGTGATCAAAAATACAGTGTAAAAAAGGTACACTATCAGTCAAAGGTTTAGACATTTTGATGTATCTAGTGATCTTAAAAAAAAAAATATCTAAAGGTTTATGCTTAAATGCTTGAAATACGGTTTGTTATATAAATAGATACATTACATATAAATAGTGGCTATAAATTAAATTAAAAAAACAATTCAATGAGTTGTAGTGGATAGTTAAGGAAAAGCAGTAAAGTTTAAAAAACATAATTTTTTGTGGCTAATTTGAAGCCATATATACACCAATCAGCCACAACATTAAAACCACTTGCCTAATATCATGTAGGTCCCCCTCATGCTGCCAAAACAGCTCTGACCCATCGAGACAAGGACTCCACAAGACCTCTGAAGATGTCCTGTGGTATCTGGCACCAAGATTTTGCAGCAGATCCTTCAAATCCTGCGAGGTGGAGCCTCCATAGATTGGACTTGTTGGTCCAGCACATCTCATAGATGCTCAATTGGACTGAGATCTGGGGAATTTGGAAGCCAAATCAACACCTTGAACTCTTTGTCATGTTCCTCAAACCATTCCTGAAATATTTTTGCAGTGTGGCAGGGCATAATATCCTGCTGAAAGAGGCCACTGCCATCAGGGAATACCATTGCCATGAAGGAGTGTATGTGGTCTTTAACAACCTTTAGGTAGACCACGCTCCCTTCTTCCAATGCTCCATGGTCCAGTTCTGACGCTTACTTGCCCATTGTAGGCGCTTTCATCAGTGGACACGGGTCAGCATGGGCACTCTATGGGCTGCGCTGCCCCATACACAGCAAGCTGTGATGCACTTTGTGTTCTGACACCTTTCTATCCTGTCCAGCATTTTTTATTTTTCAGCAATTTGTGCTACAGTAGATGTAAAGGGATATAAGGGTAAGGAGGCGGCGAGAACCGGCTTAACTCGTTCTCGGGGAACAGTAGGGGTCTCCCCCACCCCTGGCAGCGGTTCTCCCACTCCAGGCTGTCGGCAGTGAGCCCCTCCCCGCTCGCGGTCAGCGGTCTCAGACCCCACCGTGTTTCAGCGGCTGGTAGGGGAATCATCCACCCCTGGCAGCGGCCCTGACCGCTCCAGGCGGTCGGTTAGGAGACCCTTCTCCCCTCGCGGTCGGCGGCCGTTGGGGTGGACATTAGTGGTGAGAACTCTACTATAGCGTATCCCTCCTCCTTCCCGGGTCTTCGGCACCAGTGTAAAGATATTTAGATGGGCAAGGAGGAGGCGAGAACCGGCTTGACAATATAAATAATAGTTTAATGAAAAACTTAACCAAAAGACACAAACACACACATGACGGTCAGCTGACCGTAAACGATCTCTCTCTCGTCACACCACCTTCCGCAGTTGGCATTTATCCCTCTCGGAGGCTTAATTAGCCTGATAAGGAACCGGGTGTGTATAATCATGACCCAGCCCCGCCCTTCACCCTGTCACAGTAGCTCTTCTGTGGGATCAGTCCTGATGGGCTAGCCTTCACTCCCACACGCATCAATGAGCCTTGGGCGCCCATGACCATGTCGCTGGTTCACCGGTTGTCCTTCCTTGGACCACTTTTGGTAGGTACTAACCACTGCATACTGGGAACACCCCACAAGACCTGCCGTTTTGGAGATGCTGTGACTCTAACCGTCGTCTAGCCACCACAATTTGGCCCTTGTTCAATATTTCCACATACATTTTCTTCCTCATGATGCCATCTATTTTGGAAATGCTCCAGTCCCTCCTGAAGTAAAGCACCCCCACAATATGATGCTGCCACCCCCATGCTTCACGGTTGGGATGGTATTCTTTGGCTTGCAAACCTCACCCTTTTTCCTTCAAACATAACATTTAAGTTTTCTTTCATCAGACCAGATGAGAAACAAAAGTAAGATCTTTGTCCCCATGTGCACTTGCAAATTGTAGTCTGGCTTTTTTTGTGGCGGTTTTGGAGCAGTGGCTTCTTCCTTGCTGAGCGACCTTTCAGATTATGTCGATATAGGACTCGTTTTACTGTGGATATAGATACTTGTCTACCTGTTTCCTCCAGCATCTTCACAAGGTCCTTTGCTGTTGTTCTGGGATTTATTTGCACTTTTCGCGCAAACTATGTTCATCTCTAGGAGACAGAATGAATCACCTTCCTGAGCGGCCGGATGGCTGCATGGTCCCGTGGTATTTATACTTGCATACTATTGTATGTACAGATGAACATGGTACCTTAAGGCATTTGGAAATTGCGTAGTGAGGATGTCTTCAAAAATAATAAATTAATAGTTTGCTTTTATCAATTAGCATCATACAAAGTCCAGTAAACATAAAAAGCTAAATCAATATTTGGTGTGGCTACCTTTGCCTTCAAAACAGCCCCAATTCTCCTAGGTACACCTGGACACAGTTTTTTGTTGGTTGTTGGCAGACAGAATGTACCAAGCTTCTTGGAGAATTTGCAACAGTTCTTCTATCTATTTAGGCTGTCTCAATTGTTTCTGTCTCTTTATGTAATCTCAGACTGACATAATGTGGGAGCCATGAGATCTGTTGCAGGGCTCCCTGTTCTTCTGTTCTAATCTTTTCTATTTGCAAAAGTAATGTTTAGGAGTCTAAAATGTATTTTTGTTATTGACACACTAAAGCTGAATAAATAAATAACCATCTTAAGACAAATGTTTTTGTGAAATATCTTAAGTGCCTAAAACGTTTGTACAGTACTCTGTGTGTGTGTGTGTGTGTGTGTGTGTGTGTGTGTGTGTGTGTGTGTGTGTGTGTGTATATATATATATATATTACAGCTGGCAGAATTAATCGTTTCAATGAATTAATTACGAATGTTGAACGCGTACATTTTTCTTAATCACGATTTAACGCATTTACTGTTAACACAGCATATACACTGGTGTGAAGTCCGGAACCTTTGTAATTTTATCACTGACAGGGAAGCACTGTCTAAATTATTTTATTTAATGAGATGACCTCCTCGGCTCTATCATGGAAGAGAGTCGAAAATGTCACGTAGTGTGTTACATTAGTACTGACCTTAGAATGTCTATGGGACCGCCGTGTTATGCTGTTTTATGCTTGTAGTCTCATCTTGTTTGAAGGGCCGTGGTGTGTGCGTCAGTGTAATGACTCCAGACAGACACATTACAAAGGTTCCGCCCTTCACACCAGTGTATATGCTTTATTAACGGTCAATGCGTTAATCGTGATTATGAAAAATTAAAAAAGTAAGGAATAATTGACTCCGGACCGTTGAATTAAAAAATTATTATGCACACCCAAGGTGGTAATGCGGTCATGACGTGCAGCGGAGTGACCGTTGCACCTCAGGTGTGCATTATTTTTAAACAATTTAACGGGCCGGGACAATTATTCCGCTTATACCATGGTTACCACACGTTAAGACATCGTTCAGGGTTTTACCTCAAGACATTTTCTGATTTTCATTCCTAAAAAGCTCTTGTGAGTGGAACTACTTTCTTCCGCCACATATTCAGCATCTTGTTTAATACAGTCGTAACTAGCAACGGATGCTTACGCTTTCGAGGACTTACCAGACATAGTTTCAAAATTGCCAAGATGCATGCCCCCATATTCCCCTTATAAACCTTAACAACTTTTTTCATCCTCACAGTTTTTCTCTCACGAGTATGTTTGGACCTTAAATGTGTGCGCATTCCGCGTATAATATGTGTGTCTGTGAGAGAGAGAGAGAGAGAGAGAGAGAGAGGAGAGAGAGGGGGGAGCATGAGGGTTTTTCACACAGATATTTCAGATAATAGTAGGAAGTTAGGAACTGTTGTATTGATCAAGTTTATCTTGCTTTAATACAGCTCAAGCCTTCGTTGCTAATTCGAAAACATCATGTTAGAACTAGCAACAGAGGATGCACTGCTTTTAAGCACTTTTTAGAGAAACAAGCTACTCTGTGTGTGTGTGTGTGTGTGTGTGTGTGTGTGTGTGTGTGTGTGTGTGTGTGTGTGTGTGTGTGTGTGTGTGTGTGTCTATTTTCCTGTTATCTAAAGTAATATATGAAACAGAAAAGCCTGTGAGCAAGTATCAGTATTTCTTTTTCAATTATCTGCAGTTATAAATAACAAAAAAGTGCCCGTGAAGATGTAGGCCTGACAATATTTATTTATTCATTCAATATGCATCTTATCAGCATGAAATTTAAAAGACTGTGATGATGAGAGCTGACGTCTTTCCCAGCCTTTCGAAACGTTTTGAGGACTGCCCTGAATACATTGTTAGCTGATCTGAATTCCGTTTGCCCAATGATGATATATTTAGAAATATAATGGTTCCGTCCAGGTTCCGTCCATGTTGAAATGTTTATACTTTCCATAAATATTCAAAGTTATTTATGAAAAATTGAAATCTGTCTGTCATTTTGTATGATCTTTTTGTTTGTTGTTTGATCTGTATGCTGTGGTGGACTGTAGGCTAGCCTATAACTTTTTCCGTTATTTCAGTTAACTTAGTGGAGTGATAAGGAACCGTTATGTGGTCAAGTCCTGGAACTACTTCATAGCCGTGCGTTTCCTTGAAAACTTATTGCACACATTAGAACATCCGTCATCCAATCAGAATCAAGCATTCAACAGACCCGTAGTATAAAAGTTTTTTAATGAATCACATGCGATAACGAGGTAATTCTGACAGCTCTAGTTTTGAGCGAGACGTTGACCCAAAGCACGAAGTCGTTCACGACCAGAACAATTGTCCTTTATTATCTGTGTCTACAGGTCTACTAATTTGTGACTTTTATTAATCTATAAAAAAGACAACAATTATAGCGTAAAATAATTATGAGCACTTTTATAACGTCCTAATGTGTTGATCAGTCACTTTTATAATCTGGCCCTTTTCTCTACTTGTTGATTGAGACTGCTGAACTGAACGAACATCTTGACTTTCCTCCTCTCGTTCAGTCGGTCGAGATGTACCAGTGCGTTCAGTTCATTCTTGAACAAGAAGTCTTGTTTAGACTTAAATCACCAACTAGTTCATTGAAGTGGGTCAAATCAATGATATACTTCTCCACAGTCATACTAGAATGCTATTGGCTCATGCTATGGTCACCTTTTAAAGCCAGGACTAAGCAAGACCAATTAAATGTGTATGTCTGTAAATAACCATTCTAACATCCTAAGAAAGTAGGTGTTATGTTTCTCTATATTCTGTCAAAATGCAAAACCTTTTGCAATTTAATCAAAGGTCTGGCTACAAGAGACTATTTCATAGGTAACGTAAAGATTTTCAACATTAACTGGAAAAGTCCAAGTAGGGTTCAGAATCTATATCTTGGTGGGTCTCCTGTTGGGTCTTTTGGTGGTCAATTGGCTCAGGCCAAGCCAATAGAAATCTGCACATTCCTCAGCAAAGACCGAAGTCCATATGCTCATACGCTCCTGCTGGGATCATTTCTTGGTCTGAGCCATATGCCGAAAGTGGCAGAGGCAGTTTTGAGTGAGCTCATGGTAGATGGATGTTTTGGATTCCAAACGCTGGCAGATTGTTGAGCAGATGAACACCATTCTTTGGTTTCCTAAAACCATCATGCCTTATGCACTCGCCTGCGAATGTAATGTATCACTGTCGTTCAGGTGACCTCGAGCTCCTAGTCTCACAATTCCAACCTTCTGACTATCAACATAAGTCTGGTCCTCAAAGTAGCTTATTATGGCCAAAACTGGCCACTTAGACTGGAATAAACCATCTGGCTGACATGTAAAATGACCAAGAAACCACTGTGTGTTTAAAGATATTACAGAAATTTGGCTATACATAAAACATACTCGAAAATCTTATCACATCTGGCTGATGTATGTGTACATATTCTGCAAAAGCACTTTGCAAATAGTAGCAGGATTGTCATGTATTGTGTTAATCTTTAGGTGATGATGCTCCTGAGAGAGGTTGAAGATCTGAGAACTGAACTCGGAAGCAAAGACAGAATGATCACTGAACTCTCACAGCAGCTGGTGCGTAATGCTGAATAAATATTTACCGTTGTATAAAGTAATCAGTATGTGAAGAAAAAATGTCTTGCCAGTCAAAAAGCTTTTACTTGCTTTGCTTTTCTATCTTCTCTTTACTATATGGAACAAGCAGTTCGTCTCATGCATGCATTCAGTTTCAGAAATGAACTTTGGAACTGATTTTAAGTGTCATTTTCCATTTATAAGGGCCATTTTTTCCCAACCATATACAAATGCACAGTGTGTCATATGTCAAATACTACAACTGAATCAGTTACCATATTTTCTGGAATATACTGTAAGTCTGTTTTATCTAATAACACACACATAATGTGTTCCTGCTCATACTGAATACATTATTCAGACATTCACAATGTAGGTTTGAAAAAGTATGTGAACCCCTTGGCTAATGACCAACAAAAGCTTATTAGCCTGTTAACCTGAACCCCACTCAGGGGCTCACAGCTGAAAATGACATACCTGAATTAAAATAAATATAGCTCCTGAGAACAGTGTCCCACAGGCACAATTAAGGTCTCTTTGGAAAGAAGACACTTGGCACTCTACTAACAATAAATCAGAGTTGATAATGCTCAAACAAATAAACAGTTATAAAAGTTGAAGTGCCTCATAAATAATGTGAACTTCAAAAAATGTTTTATTATTTCATGTATAAATATATAAAAATAGACCTGGAGGAATCCAATTAGGTAAAGGATTGAAAGCCACAAGTCTCATCAGTTTATATTTCAAATTTGAGGAAGATATAATGAAAAATGGGGTTCCTGCAAGCTTTTTTCCAAGACTATGTCGGTTCCCTTTCTGCCTCCCCCTGCCCGAGGCACATCCCCAGAAATGACATCCCCAAACTAAAATAATTGTAGTTACTGAACAATTTGCTCTACATGCACAATTTAGACATATTTAAAAAGAAGACACTTTGGAGTTTATTACCCAAATGTAAAAGTTGAAAAAACTTACACAGACAAAAATTTAAAGTGTCTTGAAGATAATTTGTACTGCAAGTAACATTTCATTATTTTATGAAAAAATAAATGAAAACAAACCTGGAGGAATCCAGTTAGGCAATTGATTGAAAGCCACAAGTCTCATCAGTTTATATTTCACATTTGAGGAAGATATTATGAAAAATGAGATTTCCAGGTACCAAGAAGCCTCCTTGGATACCTCAAAAAGCAACCTAATGACCAAATGTTATGAAGGGTACTGCAAGCTATTTTAGTCATCATATACACTATTCATACCGATAGTAGCCCATTCAACATTCAATGTCTGGTGATGGCCAGTGATACAGACAGCATTCATATGGATGGTCAGACATAGAACCAACAATCACACTGATGGCCAGCCATCAGACAGGCCATTTGTTTTATAAGGTAAATGCATTGTGGTCTGAAAAGATGATGCCACTTTATTTCTATACAATGCATTTACCTTATAAATCAAATGGGAAAACAAACACACACACACACACACACACACACACACACACACACACACACACACACACACACTCACACTCACTCACTCACTCACTCCTCACTCACTCACTCACTCACTCACTCACTCTCTCTCTCTCTCTCTCTCTCTCTCTCTCTCTCTCACACACACACAGTATAATGTGTGCATGTTACATAGCAGCTCACCGATGTAAAATTGGACCATCTTTTCCGTCCTCAAGCATATCACCCTCGTCGCGGTCTTCACTCCTCAATTTCGTCATCGCTGCTTCGAGTGATCTCAAATAAAACATCTTCAGCAGAAAAAAAACTTCTTTTGACGATCCATTTGATGAGATAATCCGTCCAGTAAGTAAGACGCGAAAACAGATGTTGACTGGGGAACCGTCTTTTTACTATGGCTCGTTTGTTGTCAAATGACGGGGGTGTGGTCACAGCCTAATTCGCAGGTTAGCTCCTCAAGCGGAATGGAGAGTGGCTGATTCAAATAAATAAAAAAACATCTTGTTCGCGAGGAATTTAATCTTCCCGGGTATCGTTGGAATCGTGCACTGCTTGGCTACATTTTCTATCAGTCATATAATTTCAATTCTTTCATTGGCTTTCGTTGTAAAGACAAAATAATAGGATCAGCATATCATGGCGTCAAAAAACTGACCGCAGTGTTTGGATATTTTGACCTATATATCTTTGTATTTGTGTGTGTGTGTGCGGTCTTAATTTGTTCATTACACTCTAAGCAACACACACATATAACGTTCGGCTACCGGGAGTCTGTTTTTATGCATAATTTTATTGCATAACCGACAAGTATGATACTTCACCCTGAAGAAACTTCGATGTAAACAAAGGAATAACCATCGATGTTACAACGTTATTGTTTCTTTGGACTAAAAATGCTCTATTGGATGTTATTCAGTGGACTCTCACCTTTCCATTCAATCTGGAACTTTTAGCAGTGGATGTGTGTGTGGCTCGTTATTACGACACTACTGGTATGTACTCCGTTTTTGATTACGTGTGTTTTGATCTGTACTGCTTACATAAATGCAAGAAATACATTCGTTATAAGCTTTTCATCGAAAAAAAAGAGCTCTATCATCGATGCTTGAGGGGGGGGGACTCTTCGGTGCGACTGCGCACTGGTGCAGGTTAACAGGTTAGAGTCAGGAGTTGGCAAACCTGGCATCCATTTAATGAAACAAAATTTGGGTTAGAGGTTGACTTATAAAAAGCATTCAAACATTTTGAGTTTACAATTCACAAGAAGCATCTGCTGATGTCGACCATGCCTCACATATAAAGAGATCTCGGAAGACCTATGATCAAGAATGGTTGCTTTGCATAAAGCTGGAAAGGGTTGCAGAGTTATCTTGAAGAGCTCAGATATTCATCTGTCCACAGTTAGACAAACTGTCTATAAACAGAGATGATTAAGTACTGTGGTTACTCTCCCTAGATGTAAAAAAGAACCCTAGAGTGAAAGCTAAAGACTTGAAGGAATCATTGGATCTGGTTAACATGAGTCTACTATATGGAAAACATTATACAGGCATGGTGTTGGAGCCGCTGCATTCCAACGAAAACTTTGCTGCACGCATTTGAATCGTTTGGTTAGAGCAAGCAGCGCTATGTATGGTGTAAAAAGGGCACCGCATACCAACATGAAAACATAATCCCAACGGTGAAGTACAGTGGAGGGAGCATCATGACTTCCAAAATTCCTTCTGAACGTTGTGCAGGTCTAATCCGCAGCTACTGGAAACATTTGGTTGAGGTTATTGCTGCCAAAGGAGGATCAAACGGTTATTAAATCCAAGGGTTCACTTACTTTTTCCAGAGCACCGTGAATGTTTAACAGGATTTGTTCAATAAAGAAAGATTATAATTGTTTGTGTGTTAGTTTAAGCACATTGTGTTTGTCTATACTTGGGACTTTGATGAAGATGAGATCATATTTTTGTGACCAATTAATGCAGAAAACCGGCTGATTTCAAAGGGTTCACATACTTTTTCTAGCCACTTTAAGTTATGAACAGATGTGGATTGTTTTGCTTTTTTTTCATGAAACAATATCAATTTGAATATCATAAGTACAATATGAATAATTATTACTTAAAGCAAAAGCTCCTGATTGAAACAAGCCCAATTACAATGTGATACGATGCACAGATCTATCAGTGCCATTTATACATGGTGCGACTTAACCTGTGTTTTTCTTTTTTTCTCAACAACGTGATTTTAACTAGGTGAAACTTATATTCAGAAAAAAAAAAAAAAAACTTTCTTTGTACTTCTTTCAATATTTGGCCTTTTTGCCCTGAGCCCTGCAGTACAACAAATACTGCCATGATGTATAAATATTTTATGATTTTGAATAATATAATTATTTCTGTAACGATATAAGACCTTTTCAAATTATGGTAATGAGAATTTGGTGGGTTTAAATGGGCTTAATTACCATGAAAATAATTAAACAATGCAATACTGTTCAAAAACAATCTTTATTTTCTTTATGCAAAATATAATTCCTCATTTTTTGTGTGATGTTGGGGGGAAATATGAGCTGCACATGTTCTTGACAGGTTTTGTGGGATTGATCAATTTATTTTGTGTGCAAGATCTTTCCTGTAATGTATTCTGTGTTGTAATTTGCTCCCTGCTGTCTTGTAAATATACCTGCAAACATAAAAGTTGGCGTGTTGTTGATCATTCTGTGTGTTCTAGGGCTTTAAGTGAGTGTTTTGTCTTCTTCATAGTGTTCTCCAGTGGAGGTCCTGCAATGTCATTGCCAGCAGAGCTCAGAGGGTCACAGGGGGTCAGAGGAGCACCTAGACAAGAGTACTCAAACACCATGGAGAGCACATAATGTGAGTATACAGAGAGAGAGTGAGCACGATACTGATACAAAACAGTGCTATATTTCCGTTATAGTATGGATTATCTTAAAGGTACAGTGCACAATTTCTGCACAGTAGCAGCACCTAACAAAATTACAAAAATAATCATTGTTTCCAAACAGGTTCCCAAACACACCTCACTTTTGAGACAAACAGGTTATCCCACCCCATACTCTTGCACGAATTGCTGCCGGTAAAAGTGTCAGTTATTTGCGCACGCATTCTGTGCTGGTTTAGTGTCAAAAAAAATAAAAAAATTCAGAATGCTAAATACACAGATTCAGAAATGAAGGGGTGAGACGATAACACACTCAAAATGCGAAACACACACACACACACACACACACACACACACACGTAGGCACACATACACACACATGCAGGCACACACACACATGCAGGCACACACACACACATGCAGGCACACACACATACACACACATGCAGGCACACACATACATATAGGTACACACACACACACACACATGCAGGCACACACATACATATAGGCACACACACATACACACACATGCAGGCACACACATACATATAGGCACACACACATACACATACATATAGGCACACACACATACACACACATGCAGGCACACACACACACATACACACACATGCAGGCACACACATACATATAGGCATACACATACATATAGGCACACACACATGCAGGCACACACATACATATAGGCACACACACATGCAGGCACACACATACATATAGGCACACACACATGCAGGCACACACATACATATATGCACACACACATGCAGGCACACACATACATATAGGCACACACACACACATGCAGGCACACACATACATATAGGCACACACACATGCAGGCACACACACACATGCAGGCACACACATACATATAGGCACACACACATGCAGGCACACACATACATATAGGCACACACACATGCAGGCACACACATACATATAGGCACACACACACACGCAGGCACACACACATACATATAGGCACACACACACATGCAGGCACACACACAC